>NC_056743.1:277012229-277114729 GCF_019279795.1 Protopterus annectens
GGCCTATACAAGCCTAGCCATAACAATTCCCAGGATATTAATTCCCACAATATTTATTTCCCTGAACCCCTGTCAAGCAGGGAGACTGACATAATCCCCGGGGTGAATTTCCTATTTCCCATCCAATCATCAAGGTTCCTTTTGAAGAGGGCCAAGGAGGTGCTCTGCTTGACGTGTATGGGCAGTCTATTCCAGAGTATGGGGAGTCTCTGGTTCTGGAACCTATCCCTCCAGCACTCTTTGTTCATTGTGATGACAAGGTTTAGATCCCTGGAGCGTGTGGCTCTGAGGGATTCGGATTTCTTTAAGTGGAGCATGACCAACAGCTCAGGGACTGACATGGCCTTGTCTGTTAAGCAGAGTTCGCCTCTGAGTAGACGATATGCCACAGAGTATAGCTGGAGTTTTTTTAGACGGTCAGCATATGGCATCTGCTTTAGGTCTGTGATTCTTTTAGTGAGGTATTTCTGCAGCCTTTCCAGCTGTTGTAGATGTCTTGTGAGGTACATACCAAACAAGGCGTTATACTCTATAATGGGTCTAATGAGGGATGAATATAGTGGGACAATGACCTCATTTTTTCTGGATGAAAAGCCCTTAGTGATGAGGTTAGCCACATAGAAGGATTTCCTGACTGTTGTGGCGATGTGGTTATCAAAGGTGAGACCACTGTCCACCTGTGACCCTAAGTCTCTCATCACACTTTTGATGTTTAGTGTACTGCCACCTATGTGGTAATTCATGGGTACATGTTTTTTTCTGACTCAGATATTTCAACCTTCTTTTTTCATAGCAAATAATAGTTTTCCTCCTCTTATTTCCCTTTTTATAACAATTTTACACATTATGGAGCTAGTCATATGGTTTTAGAAATGGAAAGCAGGGTCATATAAGGAATGAAATGTCTCTGAAAGTAAAGAACATTCCTCTTAGCATGATTACCTGCCTGTTCAGCCCCCACCAAACCCTGAAAACCTTTCTGTTTCTGACATTTTATCCTCCTTACTGGAATCACACTGCTTCAGAGAGTTGGGTTCTGAAGGTAATCCAAAGGGGATATAATAATTCAGTGGGAATCCCCCATTCTAACCACTGGATTCCCCCTTGTCCAGGGAAACAGATTCTTATTTCTTCCCTTTATACACTGAATGCTGTCTCAAAAAGTCACAGAAACAGTGTTTTTCAATCTCCCAAGCAAATGTTATTATTCAATATTTGCTCTGGTTTTTTTAAAGCAGAAATCCTTGGAATTAGTGCTAGATCTTTTTGGTCTAAACCCTTTTGTTTAGACTTTGAAGTAAAAGATGTTATCACTTCACTATCTTGTACCACTATTCCCTCTACTACCTTTGTTGTAAAGCTGGATCTAAAAGATGCCTAACATCACAATCCTACTGCCAAGCATTTCATAATAATAGTAGTAATTCATAATAGTAGTAAAACCTTATATGATGTTACTGTAGCCAATGATCGTGGTATTCTGTATTGTGGCCAATTTTTCTTCACTTTGTTCATAGCATATGAAGTGGTTCACTGTATAAGTATGGTGTAGTGAGTGTTCCAGCTGCTTGAATGTAAGAAATATGCAGACAGGGACTAAAATGGCTGTAAACCCATCTGATCATCTGCTTGTGCTCAAAAAAATGAATGTGAGCACAGCAACACAGCTGCTACACCATCTGCTCACTTCTAGGAAACAGATAAAGCAGGTGCTTTCTGTGGACCAGTAAGTGGGAAAGGGAAATGAGAGGGTGCTTTTAGGTTTAGCTAGGGGGACAGGGAGTGGAGTTGTGACTACAATATTGAGGAGTCGGACAAGGATTTTAGGTTTAGGGAGCAATAGAAATGTTAGGGTTAGGGACGGGATAGGGATTTTATTTTCAATTGAACACTGGAGACTTTAGGACTGGGGGTGGGGGTTTTAGATTTAGTGAGAGATCATGGATCAGAGAGGGAAGAGGATTTTAGGGTTATGGACAGGAAAGGGATTTTAGGTTTAGAGAGTGATAAAAACATTAAAGTTAGGGAGGGGGTGGGAATTTTGGGTTTACTGAGCCATAGTGAGGAGGAGGTATAAGTGAATTTAAGTTTAAGGAGTGATTTGGAATGGGAGGGGAAACTGAATACAGCTATAAGGAGAAATTGGAACTTCAGGGTTAAGGACAGACATAAATAAATTCAATATTTAATAGCAACGCTTCAATAACAAGATGGATGTTTAGGGTTTCTAAAGGCATTTGGTACCTTTAGAGAAACCCAGCTGTGAATCCCCACCCCGTCACATTGACTGCCTTTTATGGTAGATGCAAACTCAAATGATGTGCTAATGGCTTGTGTTTGTATTGTACATGGAGAAGTTTGCATACATTTAATTATCACCTCTTGTGAATGTTCTTCTTTGTCATTTAATGAGATTGTTTACTACAGCTGTGGCCTGTGCTAAGACAAATTTGGGTATGAAAATGATTTGTGATTAAATAATTTAGACCTAAACTGGCTGAAAAGTTAAGCAATACATTTTTGTTTGTTTTTTGTATGCAACACCAATTAGTAGTTTTCCCTTCTGGTATATATATAGAAATGTCAGAAAAATGAAACTGATTTCATCCGCAAAAGACTGAAAGAAAAGAATGTTTGCTTTTCTTTTTTCTTTCTTTTTTTTTTTTTTTTTTTTTTTTTGGAGGGGAGGGAAAACAACCCATTTTTAAAAAAATGGATCAGTTTGTTTTATTTATATATTGACATTTGATTACCGTGAAATCCTGATTGGGTAGAAACCCATTTTTAGCCGAGGCCCTGGGAGAAAAAGCTCCAAGTTATTACAAAACATTTTTTAAGAATAATAATTTTACAATCTTCAAAAACAAAACAAAAACATCTGCAGTTTAAATAACTATAACAACTTACTTATATTATGAAAACATTGGTTAAGAATCAATAGAAGTTATATGACAATCATTTAATATTTAGAGAAATTTTGTCACAGTTTGTAGAGAAATTAAAGGTAAGTTAGTCTAATACAAACAAGAATTGCAATATGAAATGAGGGAAAAACAGGCTTATGGTATATTTAGAGAGAAAGTCAGGGAAGAGACTTTGACAAAACTAAGGAAGTAAATGAAGAAGGGAGAGTGAGGAGATATAAGGAATGCAATTAATTTTGTCCTGAATTCTTGCAGCTATCCAAACTAGTTTTAGAGGTTGTGAGAGAAGTATTGGGATTGATATGTGAAGTCAAGCTATTTCACAAAAGTGGAATGCATTGGGTAAGGTACTTGTCATACCGTCTGGTATTGTTGACGTGGTAGTATACATTTACAACTAGTTTTATTGTAGTGATAGTGATCTTAGAGTGCAGGGTCAATCATAGCATGGGAACTTTAGTGGACATGACCCCTCAGGAATGTGTAGGATACTCTGCAGAGAGACGAGTCTTTCAGTCTATCAGATTAGCTACTGGTACTGAGACCTGAGATCTTTTTGTCAAGGAAACAAAGTATTTTGAGTTGCTCTCAGTACTTTGTGAGGTATGTGCCAATGGGGCCATTGACTTCAATGATGGGCCGAATAAAGGATGACTACAGTAAGTGTACAACTTATTTGGAACTTCAGGAGATACCACAAAGGATAAGCTGTGTAAGGTAGAAAGATTTTACAACAACCACAGAGGCATAGTGGTAAAAGCAGAATCTGTCAGCAGTATAGACACTCAAGTACCTGGTGACTGTGACAAACTGAGATATCTGTATGGTAAATGGCAGAGAAATACAAGCTTTAGCAGCATAAACTATAACAAAAGAGAGAAAGTCCTATCTATAAGTTAGAGAGAATGTAAAAATATCCACTAGGTATTTCTAAGTTATGTTCACAATATTAAGGGCGATAACTAACAATGTGCAGAATTAGTTGCAGATGGCATCAACTATACTAAGCCAAGAAATTTAGCTCAAATTTCTCCTTCCCATTACCTCTGGTTTCCCTCCCAAGAAATACCCTCCACCATTCCCCTACTAGTTATCACCAAAGAACAGGTTACCAGTGCTCTTTCTAGAGCTAAAAACAGGTCTTCAATGGGTCCCAAAAATATTCCAGGGTGCTTCTTAAATAGCTTGAAACAGGAATTATCAGACCCACTAGGATCTCTATTTAGCCACAGCCTCCAGACTGCTTTTGTCCCTGCGGATTGGAAGACAACAACATCCATCCCTCTGCATCAAAGAACCATCAACAGATGGAAGGAATTACAGACCTGTAAGTTTGATCAGTCTTATATGCAACGCCATAGAAAGAATAATCATGGACTTGATAAATAATGACGTAGAAAACCTCCAACACTGAATCCAAACCAGTTTCACTTTGTCAATGGCAGGCTATGCCTGCTCAATCTGGTGGACTTCTTTGAGATAGTCATTAGAGCCATTGATGATGTTAAAACAGTGCATACTGCCTACCTTGACCTGGCTAAGACATTTGACATAATGCTCCACTAGGGTGTTATAGAAAAACTCACAAAACTAGGCATGAATCCCTATGTCACCACATGGATATCCAAATGGCTCATGGACAGGGCAAATGCTAGAGTTGATGAATCCAGATGTATCAAGAGGCCTGTTACTAGTGGTGTAACACAGGACTCAGTGCTAGGACCACTCCTGTTTGGAACTACCTTCTTTGAAGTCAAGGCTAATATAGGAAGCCTTTGACTGACTATGTTTGCTGATGAGTGCATGATGGGGAAATCACTGAATTCCACAATGATGTAGATACTCTTCAGAAGGGTCTGACTCAGACAAATGATTGGTGCTAGAGCCATGGCCTAAACCGAAATGCATAAAATACATAATCATACCCTTTGGGAGGTCAAATACTGCTGCAAATTACAACATTAACAGCACACCCATAACAGTGGACTCAGGGGTGAGAGATCTAGTTACACAGATAGACAGTAGCCTGAACTTTGTCCACAGTGGTGAGAAAGTCCTTCTATGTAGCACAGGTTATAAATAAAGGCATGGCATCCAGATCCAAGGAATTTATAGCCCTACCGTACTTGCCCCTCATCAGATCAATAATCGAGTAGACTGCATCTTTTGGCATGCACTTGACCAGGCACTTGCTACAGTTGGAGCTTCCTCAGACGTTCCTTACAAAAAAAAATACATGTGAAAACATGTCCTATGCAGATAGATTAAAAGCTCTATATCTTTATTCTGTCTCCTACTGACTATTTATGAGTGATCTATGACCAATCTACAAGGCAGCAACAAATCTAGCCCTGATGGAACTGTTACACATTCACAAGGCAAACTGCAGAAGGGTCACCCATTCTGGGGATCTAAGCCTGGTTGTGAAATGAACAAAATATGCTGGAGAGATAGATATGTGTCTCAGAAATTACCCCTTCTCTGGAACAGGCTTCCTAGTCATGTAATACTGAGTCCTTCCCCGACCCTCTTCAAATGCAGTTTGGATCAATGGAGGGGGAATCATAAATGCATTCCAGGAGTGGTGTCCATGTCCCTTCTGGGCAGAGGCAGTATGTAAAATACTCAAAGGCAAAGGCACAGACCTAAGCCAACCTTTAGCCCCTAGGGATAAAAAAAATCAGGTAAAATTCAGGTAATAATAGCTAGGCTAGAAAGGGCTCTCAAGCCATTAGCCTAATAATCTCTTATGACCTATTGATCTCTTTTTATCTATTTATGTATATATATATATATATATATATATATATATATATATATATATGTGTGTGTGTGTGTGTGTGTGTGTTTGTGTGTGTGTATGTGTGTGTGTACATGTATATATGTATATATATATATATATATATATAGATAGATATATATACACACACACACACATATATATATATATATATATATATATATATATATATATATATATATATATGTGTGTATGTGTGTGTGTGTTGTTATTGAAAGTGAACTTATTGAATCTCAGCATATTGAAACAACCTACCTTAAACAGCCAGTCTCAAACAAAAAGGGGGTAGAACATTTTTTGTTGGGGTCCAACCCCCCCCTGCCACCAACATGGGGGAGTTTACCACCACCCCTCAAACTTATATATAACAATATAACAACTCCACAGTCCCACTACAGTGAAACAAAGGAAAAAAAACTGGAAATGCATCACCAGCATACTGTAATAAAGCTAAGTGCAATATTACTTACGCATCTTAAAAAAATCATAACAGTGATCAACAAATCATTTTACACTGCACAAAATCATTTGTTCTTATTTTTTTAAGTTTTCATGGTTTAGATAAGTTGAGTTTCAATAAACTGAGAGTCGGTATTTTAAGCTTCAGTAACGAGTTTCACTAAAAAGATATATACTCATCTATCTATTGAGCTATCTATCATCTATATTTCTCTCTTTCTCTCTCTGTATGTGCACATATATACATATCAAAGGCAAGGGTGCTCAGCTTAGAACCATGTGGGACACCTCTGGTGACTCTATTTCATAGGCTCATAGCTTGGTACTAGGCTATCAGCCCTAGGGCCTATACAAGCCTAGCCATAACAATTCCCAGGCTTTCTCAGTCAAACAATCCTGACTTTAACAGTACAGTTTCTGTCAAAGACAATTACCTATCCAGAAAGCTACACGAGTTAATGCTGAATTGGAAGAGTTTGTCAATAACTCCAGCATGGGAGGTAGTGTCAACTGCCTGGACAAGGTCCACGTAGGCAGCATGGACTGTATGTCAACTATCTGTGGCCTGTTTAATCCTTTTAAACCCAAATAAAAGCACTATTCGTTGCGAGTCCAATACCTTCTTTAATGAAAAAAAACAGAATTAAGCACTTTTGTTAGTTAAAACTTGACTTCTTCAGAATTAAACACAAAAACTGAAAAACTGCTTTAATATAAAAACTACTAGTCAATGATTGGTTCAATATTTTCAAAATTAACACACCCAATAACCTAATTAAAATTTAAAATGCCAGAAGTAAATTTGTAACACCAAGAATAAAAAACAATAAAATTCCATATATCTTAACACATTATAATTGTATAATACATAAAAAGAAAGAGCATAAATTTCAGAATAAATATTGTATATATACAAATTTTACTGTTCATCTTTTACTTAAACTTGTTCTGCCCTTTCCTTTAAGATAGGTGCCAAATTCAAATGTTCAGGTGCCAAATTCAAATGTTTACTTAAGGAGCGTATTTAAAGTAGGACAAATGCCCAAAAATAAGACAACTTTAAATATTGCTCTTATAAACTTAAATAGATAATAAAATAGTAGGCCTTGCATTAGCATGAATTTTCTGAAGGGTATAAAATCTGAAACTCAAATGTCTGTCATTATTTTCTAACTTCAATCTTCAATGATTTGCTACTAATCTGCCAGAAAACCACAATTTTTTGAAAAACAGACCAAAAATGTGATGCAAAAATATAAAATAGCCACACAATACAGCTGGCAACCTATCAAAGAAGGGACACTTTTTTAATATTAGTACTGTTAAGTTGAGCAGCTGACAAAATAAGAGAATCTACATGCATTTCTGAAATTAAAAGTAATCTGTAACTCTGATCATTTTCTTCCAAATTTGCCATTTTGTGGAAGGATTATTGAGGGAGAGCAACATTTTGAGCCAGTCAGGAACAGTTGAGAGGTTTGGATATACCTAATTCTAAAAAGTGATTTATTTGACTGTACCTTTCATCCTCTTAAAGCAGGAAATCCAGACAAGGCCAAATATATTGGGGGAACATGCAAACAGTACTAAAAATGTGCCTTGTGTAAACTTAGTTGATGGAACAACAGGTCTTGCTTTACCATGCATTTTTCTAAAGAGTATGAAGTCTGAAACTCAATGTCTGTCATTATTTAGTGACTTCATTCCTGAAAGATTTGCCAGAAAACCACAAATTTTATGAGGAACAAACCCAAAATAAGAAGCAAAAATCTATTACTTTAGCATAAATCTAGGCAGTTAAAAGGTATAGTTCATCCAGGGCTGTCTGAGTTTGCAGCCCCCCCCCTCACAAAATCATGGTCAAATGGGGCCTCCTCCTGCAGCTATACCAATGTTCCATTACTTGGCAATTTCATCCCATTTACAATAAACACTGTAATGTGCATACTGCTTTATTTCTACGATGATTTGGATTTCACTTAAAAGTTTTATTTTACATTTTACAGCACAAACACTAATAGACATCTGCTAAGCACAGCAATGCAGTCTCATAATGAAAATAGACACAGCATTAACACTTCTCTGCCCTTGAAACTCACATTAATTGAAATGGCATTAAAACCCACATTTAAAGAAAATACATCTGGCCAGTGGCAGATAAAGATTAACTTTGGACTGTTTTCAAATCATAGGCCCCTTGCACAGGAAACATTCATGTGTTCTTTGATACACCTTCCTGACTGTATTAAATTATATTCTTTGTATAATACAGTACAGTTGTTAGATGGCATTTTTAAATGTATTGTTTTGAACATTTTTCCATTAAACTATGAAACAAAATGCATGCACCAATAATGACAGAACTGCCCAATTCAGAACATTTCCATCATAAAAGTCTACTCAAACTTCTACAATCCAGCAGTATCGGTAAATATGCACAATCTCTGCAGAAGTAAAAGTCATCTAAATAATTCCACATTAAAGAGATCTGTAACTAATGACGAGGTTGCTGCTTGCAAACAACTTTGTATGTCATTGTTTCATCTACAAATAAAGTGCCTGTTGCCCTTGAGGAATAAAAACGATAAGCTAGTAATATTGCAATAGGGAATAGATGGCAAACTGATAACAGGTTCATAGTTACTAGGTATCTCCACCAAAGAGGACATTCACAGGACTGCAGCATCCACCCCCTTTAAAAGTACAACACAGTACAGTATCAGCAATGCATCTACATACTATGGGAGTAGAACCCACATCATTCTTCATCAAAAGCAAGTATTCAACCTGTTATGCTACTAACGATGTAAGCAGACACTGCATAAGTGGAACTTTTCTTCCCCTGAAGCTCTTAGCTCCATGTAAAATCCACTCAACTGTATTTCTCAACTTTGTAGCACAAGAAATCTGGAAAAAGCCAAAATGTATTGGGGGGGGGGTGCAAAAGCCCAAAATAACAGGGGAACATTTTAAACATCACTTGTATAATCTTGGAAAGTTTCTAGAATAAAATGTGTTACCACCTTGCATTTCACTACCAAGTCTTGAACCCAGGACCCTATGCACTACAATCAGAACAACATAAAGCTATGCCAAATCAGCTGCTTTTTGAAAGACAGGAAGACTGAAACTTAAATGGCTATCATTTAGTGAATTCAGTTCTCACCATAGCTCTCAACCTCTTAGCACAAAACACCTGGACAAAACCAATAATGGGGGAATTCAGCCCCCAAACATATTCAGTGAATTCAGTTCTCACCACAGCTCTCAACATTTTAGCACAAAAAAAAAACTGGACAAAGCCAATAATGAGGGAATACAGCCCCAACAATAGGGACAAATTTCAAATATTGATCTTAAAAACTTAGAACATTTCTAGATTAAAAGGTTTTGTGTTACCATGTTCTTTCTGAAGAATATGAAGTCTAAAATTGAAATGCTCGTCATTATTTGGTGAATTCAAAATCCAGAAAACCACAGATTTTATGAGGAACAGAACAGAACAAAAATATGAGGCAAAAATATGAGTAGTTTTCACAAGTGGTAGTGGGTAGGGAATTCAGATTCTTGCTACCTGCACCCAAAGTACAGGGTTTGAGTCTGAGTTACTCTCTCTAGCCACCAGGTATATTATCTACAGGGTTTGAGTCTGAGTTACTCTTTCTAGCCACCAGGTATATTTCCTACAGGGTTTGATTCTGAGTTATTCTCTCTAGTCACCAGTTATATTTAACTGGGGCATTACACACACACACACACACACACACACACACACACACACACACACACACACACACACACACACACACACACACACACACACACACACACATGCTGGTCATGCCCTTATACCTGTTGCTGCAGTGACTTCTGTTAGATATGTTTATTTTCCCCACTGGGGAAACCTCACCTTTCTAAGGGCCTCTATTAGTGAGGGAAAAGAAAAACATGGGTTCTTATACCTGCTACTGTTCTTAGTTTGTAAATTTTTGTACATTCCTCCTCCTCCTAACTAACCATGCCTTTTTTAAAAGCCAAAGGTAGTGAAGGACAAGGAAATAGCAACTTCAGAAGATTTCAATCTTGCTGTTCAGATTTTCTGCTGGATTAGTCACTCTACATTTTACTGGGCTTTATCAGTAAATTACTAATGCCTCTGGAATGTTGTCTAATTTGGATTGTTGATTCTCCAGTTTCCTCTGACCATGTTAGATATCCCATTTACTTAGCAACTGTTTATTTTACTATTAATTACATTAAATTGGTTATAATTTATTTTCAGTCTAATCACAAAGCTATTTCAAATAAATCTGTAAAGGCAGGTTCCTAGGAAGCATATCAATAGAGCAGTGATCAGCATTACTGTTTCACAGGAAGTTCCCTGGTTCAGTTTTCAACTGGGTACCTGCCCTCTACGCAGAATTATATGCTCTCCCTATGTTCATGTAGTTTTTTTCAGACTTCCTCCAACATTCTAAAGAAATGCATCAGTTAGATTGGCAATACTAATTTGTATATAGATGTGCAGGCAGTGTGTATGTGCGTTTGTGCATGCGCGTTTTTGTGTGTGCGTGCATTTATGTATGTGTGTGTGTGTGTGTGTGTGTGTGTGTGTGTGTGTGTGTGTGTGTGTGTGTGTGTGTGTGTGTGTGATTTGGAAGAAAGAGCTGGCAATCTAGTTTGGTACCCAGCTTGCTTGGTAAACCATATGGATACTGCCTGCAGTTCATATGACCATTATGGAACGTGGATGTCACTTGACAATAATGGATGGATGGATTTACATGAGATCTATGATTTATCATAATCAGGTAAGTCGAGATAACTGCTGTGAGATCACTGCTGATAGAAACTTGATGTACTTGAGTCACATTGTCTGCACTGGAAAGTAAGGTTCAGAAATGACAACCTGCTGTCTTGGCAGGAAAAAAAATAAAGAAATGCTGAACATGTCCACTAAATGAGCATATGTTTAGCAGTTACTCAGACTTTTAGATTAACAAGACTGTTGCAGTACAATCTCTTATATTATATATTATTTAAATCACCAAATCTGCACTTATTCTGCTGTTCATTGCACCTCCACTATGGTAAATTAAAATAAATCTCCACATACTCTACAAAACACGGAAATGTCTACTTTATTATTAGTAGTAGTATTGCACATTTTCCTGGAGCTTTTCTCCCTAGGCCTCCACTGAAAAGGGGTTATGTTGTCAGCTCAGCTGTACTATCACAGTAAACAAAAGCAAATAAAACATACAAATAAATAAACGATGGGAAACTATAAAACCAAAATAACACTTAGTGTTACAAAAGAAAAATAAAAGAGTATTTTACAAAGCAGAAGTGGAAAAAATGGTTTCATAAAAAATCCACAGTTAAAACATTTTTGAAGAGGGTCACAAGTTTCTGTACACTGCCATACCATTTACTTATCCCAGTATGTATCAGTCTGAAGCTTATGCAAAGTCATAGAATAAAATACACTTCGAAGGGCACTTCATTTGCCAACAGTAACATGGGAAACAGCACTGTTCTAAACAATACAGTGCATAAACTACAGGTGAAATACAAAACTTTGAAGCAACACATCATAAAGGAAAATAAAATGTGAAAATCAAAACTGAGCAAAATGAAGAGTATCTCCTGCTGTTTGTTATCAGCGGGTGGCTATAAAACTGCTCTTTGTACTCCGTAGTTATGTTTTATTTATCTCTGCCCTCCTGAATTACAGAGTCAGACATCTACCTTAATTTTAACATGTGACTGAGTCCATCTCCGTCTCATGAACTGAAGTTAGGGATAGGGTGTTAGCTGTTCAATTCAGTTTTTGCTGAGTCTGAAAAGACTCTCCATAATGACGGTAAAGCAATAAGCTGCAAGCCAAAAAAATTAAGCAAACAAATGAAAAAAGTTTTTACAACTAGTAACCGAAAGTACTGTGCTACTAGCACTGATTGTTTCTCGCTCTCTTTTTTGGGAAAAGAACCAATCAGTAGCCATCCAGCCATCCAGGTCATGCACGTGACTGCAGATGTGGCAGTCCTTTCCCCTTCCAATTTACTGTGCAGTTAAAACCGCATAGACTTCTGCGCATCACACTGATGCCTTCTATCCTTAATCTGGACTGCTTTTACAGCAGTCTAGCTTTACAAAAAGTCAGAAACTAATTTTTTAAAAACCCGGAACTCGCTGAGCATGCTCAGTTAGAGTTCCCGGACTTTGCGAGTCAGTCGGACTCGCTTAGAGCACTGCAGCCAACCAGTAAATTTTTTTAAATAATTAATTTATAAATATTTTATTTTAAACATTTTCTTTTCTTTTCTTCACAGCTGGGGGGGGGGGGGTGTAGTCCTGCTGTCCAATGGCACTAGCCGCCACTGTATATACCTCGTGATGGATTTATGACTTCCCAGCTATTCATCCAGAGTATGTTTGAATGCAACCAATATGATGCACTGCTTGAAATGTACTGAAAGTTTATTCCATAAGTATAGGATTACTTGGGATAGGAATCTATTGTTCCAACATGTTCTATTTCTGTGTCTGTGAAAATTACCAGCTTTGGTGTGGCCATTCATTGTGGTGGTTGTTTTGCTTAGCTGTATGAAATCAAGCAGGGTGGGATGGACCATGTTATCATATGGATGGACACTCTCTGTGCTAAAGGATAGCATACAGATCAAGAACTGAACTTATCACCATGAACAGTAGGTAACAATAAGGCTTATGGAAGAGTATACAGATCAGCAGCATTTGTGGCCCATAAGTGCATATCCTGAGGGCTTGGACACAAGTCTCACACAGTACACCTTCTGTACCACAATATATCACAGATAATGTCAGCTTGTTCCAGAATGTATTTTATAAGACAGGTACTTCCATGCATGTTGAACAGCATAAGCATGTCACAAGGCAATCAAACAAGCAGGAATTGCCAATATAACAGACTTTATTGTTGGAAGGTGCAATATGCATCTTACAGCTAATGCCCAGTATATTGCCTCATCAGTGAGATGCAATATCATGGCAAGATGTCATCTGTACTTCCTTTTTGATGGAGAAAAAGAGGCAGGAGATGCAACCTTATAGCCACAGCCTCCTGTACTTTTTTTTTTTTTTTAAACCAGAAAGCTTATCTCTCCTCAGATGGTCACTAGCATAATTTAGGTTTCTGTCACTTTAGGCTGCTGATGTTTGCTACCACCTAAGCTACTGAAATCATGAACAGGATCCACTTTGAATTTAGGTTTCTGTCACTTTAGGCCGCTGATGTTTGCTACCACCTAAGCTACTGAAATCACGAATAGGATCCACTCTGAAATCCCATTTCCAGACTTTCCAGGTATATTGGAGGTCACCTAAGGCTAGAAGGTGAGCTTGTCTCATGCAGCTGCATCAACTAAACATTGCCAGTATACCTTCTCTGCATGTTGTGGTTCCCTGGATATGTCTAGCAATCAATCCTGTCACGTGACCCCAGACAGCACTTCATGGAGATTACTTGACAGCTATGTACCTCTCCTGAGCTGACTGCTGACAGCATATGGCTTCACTTCTATTGACTAAAATGTCAGTCATCAACATTTGGACCAAGTTGCTCTGCCACCAAGTAGACTCATAAGCATTCTTATGATTATTTTTGCCTTAGGAGCATCAGACAAGCTGCTTACTCAAACCATAGTCTACTAGGTATGTCTGTCTATCTCTTCATGTGATCTTTAAAGTGTTATTCTATATCTACGAACCTGTGTTTGTTATATTTATCAAGTTAAAGTGCTCTAAATAGCTTTTATGCACAACAACATGACATTCTATTGTGTTGACCCAACTACAAATATTCATTCTGCCAGGGAGTGAGATACTAAATCAGTTGAGTTAACTATTTTCTTCCCCAAACCAATTATAGTGCAGCTTGCAGGTTGTGGAACATAAAATCACCTAACAGGAAGTCACTGGGACTCAACAATACATGTAGCCAGGCTCCACCACTAACATATTGTTTTGTAATAGGTTACATTGTAATCAAGACATGGAGCCAGGCTCTACCACTAACATATTGTTTTGTAATAAATTATATTGCAATCAAGACATGGAGCCAGGCTGTCTACTAACATATTGTTTTGTAATAGGTTACATTGTAATCAAGACATGGAGCCAGGATATGCTACTAACATATTGTTTTGTAATAAGGTATATTGTAATTGAGACATGGAGCCAGGCTCTGCCACTAACATATTGTTTTGTAATAAATTATTTTGTAATCAGGACATGGAGCCAGACTCTACCACTAACATTGTTTTATAATAGGTTACATCAAATATTAATATTTTGTTGTTCATTTGTTTGTAGTGCTTAATTTCTGCTTACTTCAATATATACATTTGCTACCAGAGACCTTCAAATTGAAGTGACTATGGAATGCAAACCAATACTGGCTACGTATGCATGGTTCAACTCCAGTAGTAAATTCATTCATAGAAAATAAGAGTCAGAACATCTCAGTAAAGATGAATGGTTGTCCTTCTCTTTTCATTATTTGCCATCTGCCACTGATGTTCAGTGACACCATATCTCTTAATTGTCCAGATTTTCACAAACCATTCAGATTATTTCATTATATTTTTGTGTGTTTCTCATAAAACTTGTGATTTTCTTGCAAATCACTGAGGAATGAAGTTACTAAATAATGACATATATTTTGAGAATTCAGAGTCTTCAGAAAATGCATGCTAACACAAGTCCTTTTAAAGTTTATAACAATGATATTTAAAATCTGTACCTATTTTTGGACCTTTGTTCCCCAACCATTTTAGGCTCTGTCCAGATTTCTAGCACTAAGAGGTTGAGAGGTATGGTGACCACATAGTTACAGTTCTCTATTGAAATCGCGAAGGTCCACTTACCCGAATATGGAAACATCGACACATATACGTCAAACCATGAAAACACCGGTCGTCCTGAAGCATGAAATCCGAAATGTCGAATCATTATTGTTGGCCCTTCTGCAGTATAGCTCAGTAAGATAAGTGTACGATAGTTACAGACCTTAGGGTTAGGGTGCGGGTTAAGGTAAGTGCATAGACAGTAATGTATGTAAGGTTTAGTGTAGGGTTTTGTTAAGTGTATGTGTGTGGGTTATTTAATTTGTTTGGATATAGCTCCGTAAGGTAAATGTGCGATAGTTACGAACCTTAGGGTTAGGGTGCAGGTTAAGGTAAGTGCATAGATAGTAATGTATGTAAGGTTTAGTGCAGGTTAGAAGTAGGGTTTTTAGTTAGTGTATGTATGTGGTTTATTTATTTTGTTTGGGTATGTAGCGCGCGATAGGGTTGGACAACTATGGCGGTTCGAGATTTTGAATTTCGTGGTTTAGGGCATTGGGTGCATTCGCATTTTGGGTAATATGTGTCGATGATTCCGTATTCTCTGACTAGGACTTTGCAGTTCTAATACAGACCCCATAGTCACCCATATGGAACATAAGGAAATATGCTTGCTTGCAAATTATTTGTTGAAGCTGCCATTTACCCTATGCATCTAGTGCTAACATCCAGTACCCTTTCAAAACTTTGTTGAATTTTATTTTTTATCTCAGTCCTACAAAAGCACACAGTTTTTTGCAATATATACCATTAACTACATTTTAACTAACATTTTCTACTTACATGCTAAGTAAAATCAATTAATGGCAATATTCTTACAAAATGCTATAATATGTGGTACAGAAAGCCTTAATAAGTAAGACATGTTTTACTACAAACTTGGTTTCATCATTGCTGACTACAAGTCTGATATCAATAGTTACTTGAACATTTTAGTAGGAAAGATAATTCCAAAAAAAAGGTGTGAAATGAGGTGAAAATGTGTTCATTCATTTGATGAGGCAGTGGAGACTGAGTTCTCTCTGTATGACTGAGACAGTTCCTTACTATCACGTGCTTCTCCCTGAAAGGATTACAATTTTAGTGTACGAGTTGTACAGAAGGCTTTATTAGTGGGGCCTGATTCCAAC
The DNA here is from genome assembly GCF_019279795.1 of Protopterus annectens. Classification (NCBI taxonomy): domain Eukaryota; kingdom Metazoa; phylum Chordata; order Ceratodontiformes; family Protopteridae; genus Protopterus; species Protopterus annectens. Next base: position 277,028,431 of record NC_056743.1, read on the forward strand.
TTCCTAAAGGAGTTTGTCTCATCTGAGAACTTACAATCAGAGGGAACATTTGAAATTGAGTTTACTGCAATCTTTTTATATTGCTTAATTCTTTCTGTCCTATACTTAGAACAAAACTTACTGATTTTTATAAAAGGAAGAATTATGAATTTAGACTTTTGAGGAATGCATTAGTGATGATGACCATGTTTTGTTGCTTGGGTACCTGGTAGGTCTTTGTACCTAGATCTAAGTAATGTGTGCAAAATGCCAACCTCATATGTCATATATTTTACTTATCTTTTGGCAAAATTCTTGTCTACTACTGTAAGACAACACTGCTAATCAATATCATCATGAGCACACAATGTTTAAAACATAAAGTATTTGCTTATTTCTAAGCAGTAATATTTTATCTGGCCTCACCAGTTAATGTACATAGGTATTTGTGAAGAGTTGTAGGTGAGAGCTATGTGTGTTGGTAACTGGACAAGGGCAAATAAGAATTCTGTTGTGTAACCTTGGAGGGATGTGGTATGAGATGATTTTGCTCATTTTTTGTCTGACAAGCACTATGAATTATTTGGACATAAGTATCAGAATTTGTCTTGGGTATAAGAAATTTGATTAGCTTATTTTTACTTGACTCAGTGGTATCATTTTTACTATTTTAATTTTCTTGTGGTCTTAGTCTTTCGGCTTTTCTCGGTTAGGGGTCGCCACAGCGGAACTCCAGTCTGCTAATAACTGGCACTGGATTTTTACGGTGCCGAGTTGCCAGCCCGACACCCAACCTTCAAAGAGGGCACGCCCATTCATGCACGTACCTACCTGCATGTCTTTAATGTTACTCAACCGTGGGGAGGACATGCAGACTCCACAAAGTAGGTGCTCCAGCCGAGAATCAAATGGGAGAACCTCTTGCTGTGAGGTGATAACGCTAACTGCTGCACCACCGCGGCAAGCCACTTTTTTTTTTTTTTTTTATTTTCTTGTGGTATTAAAAGTCCTTGTCCTTCTGCCTCTTTCTTCAGCATTATATATAAACTGCTTCTAGAATACCTTAATTGTGATTTCTGATGCAGACTTGTGTACCATATTTCTTGCTTATTCAGAGTTATCTATTTCTTGTTCCTGATATTAAAATGAGTTCTCCCTATGTGCACTTATTAGCAGTATAGGACTAAGATGGTGATTGCACACCTTCTGTACATATGGGTAAAAAAAATCAAATTTTCTCCTGGCAATGTTTTTCCTCAGGTATTCCATTAATCTGCTCGCTTTCTATGTTTCTTTGTCACAGTGCTTACTTACTTACTTGTCTCTATGGTATCAGACAAGTACTACTCAAAGTCAGTTTGTTTTGTTATTGTTTATCAACCTACAGTTTTGTATGAATTTTCTGGAATTTTACTTTGCAGATAACATTATGTTTTAGTAAAACAAATACAGGGATACCTTCAATTTATGTTATTCCCCTCTTGCCTGCTAACCATCATCAATCCCCACCACTAACCATTTGGCCACTCATTTCCTTTCCCCAGATTGACAGCCAGCAAAGAGGAGCTGTCATTTAGGTGCCACCAGGGGCTTTTCTTGTAAGCCCTAACAATCCTCCCCTTGACAGCTGACATGTGCTAACATGTGAGGACCCTGCAATGATGTCCCATCTGGTAGATGTGCATGTTTCATTGCATGCCATTCTCAGAATGCAGTGTTTCCTCAGAAGGTTACTAATGAAGCAGCTTGGCAGGAGTTGAGCATGTGTCCCTGGCTGACTCACTACATACCTCACTGCAATCTTCACTGAGATCAAACAATGCTGCATATAAGATTTGTACCCATACCTACGATGGGATAGATGTATGTCAATGCCACTCACTTCCCCAAGGCTCCTCCAGACCATGACCATCTATTTGGCTCATTTCAGTCACAGTTGTAGAATCACAGAATATACAAGGCAAATGAGTCTTTTGGCCATTTACTTCTTACCAGACCCCACCCTTAGACCTTACCATTTACCTTTAGACCTTACCATTTACTCCTTACCAGTCCCTACCATTAGACCTTACCATTTACTCCTTACCAGTCCCCACCCTTTGATTTTACCATTTACTCCTTACCAGGACCCCACCCTTAGACCTTACTATTTACTCCTTACCAGGACCCACCCTTAGACCTTACCATTTATTCCTTACCAGTGCCCACCCTTAGACCTTACCAATTACTCCTTACCAGTACCCACCCTTAGACCTTACCTCCTTTTTCAAACAGCATTAGGCCAGTCAAGTTGTGGGTAAAACCGGGAATGCAAATTCAATTTTTAAAGAAAGTACAGTTTCACATTGATTGATCTGGAGTAGAAGTTTATTCCAGAAAAGGAATAGTCATTACATGAGGAATCTGTCTCACCACCATTCGTTTATTTTTCAAAACAGCTTCAGATCCCTGTTCCTGCTGGTGTTAGCTGGATGGTTTGATTTGTGAACATATATGAGGTCTTTGCCAGATCCCTACAAGCTTGAAAATGAAGGCACACATCACCTTTATACAGCCTACAGAACACTGAATACAGGGACAGAGACTCCAGCCTCTCCTGATAGCTCAATTCTTTTAGGCCCATGATCTTTTTTGTTGTTAAGAATATTTGAAGTCTCTCCATCTACTTGATATGTCTATTAATATATACCCCAAAGGGGGCATTGCATTCTATGATGGGTTTGATCACTACAGAATATTGAGGGGTAAGGACTACTATGAATCTTGAGGAGATACCCTTAATAATCAACTGTGCCAGAAAGATTGAATGTCCTAGCCACTGCTGTGACATGATGATAAAATGAGAGATAATTATCTAACTATGTTCCAAGGTCTCTCACAATATGTTCATTTTGGAAAGGGGTGTTTTCTATTGAGGATTTGTTTTCCAAATGTGACAATATTGTATTTTTTTTAGCATTTAGTTTTAGCCTGTTCTCTGAACAACAGGTTTTAACATATTTAAGCCCAAGTTACATGCTTTGCTTATCAGATATAGACCTTAGGATGACACACAGTTTATAATCATCCTCAAATCTGATTAACTAGACAGCCCCTTACATGATTTGGAGATCAGAGAAGTATACACTGAATAGCAGAGGTACTGATATGGATCCCTGAGGGATTGAACTAAGTACCTCTCTAAGGAAGCATCTGCAGCAATTGTTAAGAAGGGGACTACCACTTGCCAGCCAGTGTACACAGTAGCAAAGACCACTCATTCCTTCTGACTAATATAACAGATGTTCACACCCACTTAGAGATCTACATTAAGATTCATATAAACAATACAAAAAGTACAGAGTAAAGCTGCATTGGTACAAAACATATGAGAAACAATGAAAATATACATACTTGATTGTCAGAAACACTGTACACCAAGGTTTTAAAACCAGTGGACAGTTTGTTTTGGAAAGGACTGTTTGACTTGGCTTGTTTCACTTTGCATAATTTTGCTTGCCTGCTAAGTTTAAACTGATGGGTGGAGTTGGAAGAGGACTGTTTTATTTTAGTTTTAACAAATTGTTCATTAAGTGTTGAGTGAATATGGGCAGAATTCAGCTAACCATATTGCATACACATGCCCACAAAGACACATAAATGAATGAATGTGTGTGTGTCTGTATTTCTCTCTCTCGCTATATATATAGATATTATATATATATATATATATATATATATATATATATATATATATATATATATATATATATATATATATATATATATATATACACACACACACACACACACACACACACACACACACACACACACACACACACCCCCACACACACAGTCACACTCACACAGGTCATCATTCAGTTTTACTGAATAAGCCTTTGCATAATTTCTGTATAGTGATGTATGCGAAGTTGCTTCAGGCTTCAGTCTTTTGAGGATGTAAATCATTTGTGACATAACTCTGAACTGTCCAGATTTTTGCAGAATGTCCAGATCTTTGACTAATATATTTTTCATTAAACATCTTTATTAAATGATCACATATGACATAGGCATTCTTACTTTTACATAAATGAAAAACAAAACTTTGACACCACTATTTTCTTGGTCTGTTCTTTATACAATTTGTGGTTTTCTGGAAAATCACTGAGCACTGAAGTCACTAATTAATGATATACATTTGAGTTTTTGACTTCATATCATTCAGAAAATGCATACTACTGCAAAAATCTGTTACTGTTGCAACTTTCTAAATTTATAAGAGCAATATTTAAAATGTATCATTATTTTTGTGCCTTTGTCCCATCATTATTTTAAGCTTTGCCTAGATTTCTTATGCTAAGAGGTTGAGATTTATGATTTGGGGTGTGATTTGATAGTAGAGGAAGTTACAGTTGATGGGGAGCCAGGCTACATATTTGTTAAGAACCATTGACATTTTTATGTCCTTTATGTGCATTTCTTGATATTCCATGATACCATCCGACCCAATAAAATATCTCATAATGACAAGATGATTATTATCTGGATGCAAAAGGCCACCCATGTCTACCTGAACAAGTACAATAACCCTCTTCTACCTAGCACATTTTACTGGTGATACTAAAGGTTCTATATGTCCCACAGGAAGCAGCAGATTCTCCACTGTAGGTAGGAACCACTTTAGATCTTTGATATAGCTTATTAACAAACTCTGAGGTAAAAGAGAATATTGTACAGTACTAGTGAAACATCCAAGGATGTTATTTGAGCCCATGGAACTAACATTTTTTATTGTGCTCATCTACTTCTTCATGAGGATATGATATAATGGTGGTTGCTCTCAAAGCCTAGTAGAGTAGCATCTTTACCTGCTGGGGTTTCAAAGCTAAAGCTGAATGTCTGTGTAGGAAATTTATGTCATCTGACTTGGAATTTAGTGCACCACTAATTCTTATAACATTACAGTGATGAGTTTTACCTCCAAGCTTCCTTTCCTACTTACAGAATATCCATTTGCCATTTTAGCTAATGGGGTCCTCGATTGACTGGAAATATACCAGATGTATTAGTATACTTATGAATTTAAATTACAATGACGTTATATTTATAGCTGGGTATGTATATGATTTTAATGACTAATCTCTGAGTAGTACCCCTATGTAGTATTCACAATGTCTAGCAATCTTGCTACAGAGAGCCATTTAATTTTGCCTTGTTGCAGATGCATTCCATCAGCTTAATCTACTCCTAGCTACTGTCACATTCATTTTTGTATCCACGAGCTTGTCATATAGGTGCTTGTGCTGTAAGTCTGCCTAAAACAGACACCATTGCTGGGCTCTGAGGGGCGATCTAGTTAAAATTTAGTTAAAAGAGTAATGCACCAGCTGTATACAGGATAGACACTTTGACAAAACCACAGAAAGAAAATAGCAGTGACCTCAAAATTAAATAGAGTGGCAATGCATAAATTTACTATGGATGTACATGCCATACAGCTGCTGGTATAATTTCTCCAAGTCTTTTGCATTTCTAGCATCATGACAGGAATGGACTTCATTCATAAGTCAAAGTAAGTATAAAGTTTATGAAATTTGTATTGTTTCAGTCTTTGATGTTAGCCAAAAGGGCTCTTTGCAGCACCCACAATGTGCCCAGAATTGGGTCCTTCTGCAATTCATACAGAGTTACATGTATTAGTAGCATATCTGAATACAACTGTAAATTTCTTTTTATGAGACCTATTGTTCCTACTACTAATGGAATTGTCAGGGTATCCTTCTTCCACATTGCCCTCATTTATTCCTGCAAATCTGGTATTTTATGACTTTGCATTCCTGCATCAGATCCTGATCGACAGGTTGTTCCAGGAGCTGTCTGTAGTTGCAGCTATATATATGCCTTTTCCAAATTTCTTGCCTTCTTATCTGATCCTTGTCCTTATATTCTTTCTTTTTTTGGCACATTCGATTGCTGCCTGACTTTTGTCTACTTCTGGTTTGATTTCCATTCCTGCTTGACATCGATATGTTTCTTCTAAAATAAGCAGGAAAGTCATCTTAGACTTTTTCTCCTTGTTTTAAAACTTTCACTATGTTTGGATCTTGAGGAAAGGTTAATACATATAATCAATTTAGAGGAGACCCGTACCTCCTTCAGAACAAGAAATATATAATCTTGATAAACACTGATTCTTATATAACATTTTATACGAGTAAAGCATTTTTCTTATTTTCCTGTCTAACTAATCCAATAATTTTTGGAGCCAGTCAATCACCCCAAACTGTAAGTTAGAACAGGAAGAAAACATTTGTTTAGAGCTTGGACTTTGTTCCTAGATGTCAGGGCTGTTTTCAGTATTAATTTTAGTCTTTTAAAATACTCTTTACTGAGTTTTGTTTGCATTTGTCCGTGTTTTATTGTCAATCTTTCATCAGCTCCTGAATATTTATGCACTCCCTCCTACTCAAATTTTTTTATATCACAATCCTTTACTTTATTGGTGCTACAGTTTCCTGCTTTAACTGTTGCTTTTGCACATTTATGAAGACCAAATGACATCCTTATATCATCAGAGAAAGCTTTCACCACTTACAGTTGTGCTTTCTGTTCCTCTTCTGATGAACTACACAGCCTTAAATCATCCACAAATAGAAGATGAGAAGTCTTTACACTTTCTTGTTTTCTTGGAGCCAAGTTGTAGCCATTACCTAATCTGTTAAGTAGACAGCTTAATGGGGTAAGGGCAAGACAAAACAGCAGTGGTGACAGAGTCACCCTGGAATATCCTCTTTTGAATTTTTATCCCTGGGATAATAATTTGTCCTTTATCATGTCTTAGCTGCAAAGTGGTTTGCCACTGTTTTGTGGCCACTGTATTATAATTGATCACTGTAGGCTGCATCTTATACATCTGTAGTCACTCTTGCATCCATAACTGTGGGATGCTGTCAAATGTGTTTTTGTAATCTATCCATGCCATACTTAGATTCTTTCCCTTTATACAATTCTCCATTTTGACTTTATTTAAAAACAAATGAGCCTTTGTTCTACATAACCTTATTGTATTATCCTTTTGTTCTATTGCCCTGACTGAGTTTTCTTGTATATGACTATAAACTCTGTTGGCATCAATGCTAGCATATCATTTATAAATTGCTGGAAGGCAAGTTACTGGTCTATAGTTTTTAGAATAACTTGCAGGTTCACTCTGAAGGAGGAGTAGCATTTTTCCTGTTAACCAGGTTGTTTTTCGTTTGGAGGTGCATATAAATAGTTCTTAATCAGGGTGAAATCTTTGTTTAAAGATGCTAATAGTTTTATCCAAAAGTTGGGTAATACATTTGTGCCTGGAGTTTTCAAGTTAGGAGCTTTTCTTAGTTTTCTTTCCATTTCTCTGGCCATTACTTCATTCTATTTTACATCTTGTACATTTAAACTTCTTACTGGTATCCGTGGTGGTGCAGTGGTAGCATTGTCACCTCACAGCAAGAGGTTCTCCCATTCGATTCTCAGCTTAAGCACCTTCTGTGTGGAATCTGCACGGCCTCCCTGCAGTCGAGTGCCATTTGAAAGACATGTGTGAATGGGCGTGCCTTCGTTGAAGGTTGGGCGCTGAGCTGGCACCTTGGCACCTTGAAAATCTACTGCCAATCATTAGTGGACCGGAGTTCCCCTGTGGTGACCCCTAACCGGGAAAAGCCAAAAGAAGAAGAACAACATTTAAACTTCTTACTGTTACGGTTTCTTCTTCTTCTATCAATTCAGCATCTTTGGTATAATCCACATGATCTTCATAGATATTTCTTAAAAATGTATATATATATATATATATATATTTGTTGGTATTTCTATTCCTTTAGGGTTGTTTCCCAATTCTCTATAAAACTTTATGGGTCATCAATGAAGTGCTTTTTTATACTTTTCTTTTATATTTATCAGCATATCTTTTAAATTTTTCTCCCGGTGTTGATATCTTTAGTTTATTATTTGCAATAGTTTACAATACATTCTGCTCTCTCTGATTCTGCACACTGCTTTTATCACATCTACCTTTCTAAGCATTTTTGTTGATCTGTTCTCTCATTTGTACTCTTCGAACAGTGATACTTCTTAACTGATTTTTATTGTTTTTGTCTAGTCGATACTTCCATGATGGCATTTGATTTTTTCCCTTCTTTTCCCTTATTGCCCTGTGTTTTTTGTGCTGAGACTTTATCTGTTAATTTTTATTTATTTATTTATTTTTTATTTTACATTTATTTACTGGGAAGTCTGACAGGGCAGGGGTAGCTTGTTTTCAGCAGAGGCCCAGGGAGAAAAGCTCCATAAAATAAGGCAAAATACATGACACATATTCTACTACAAAATGTAAAAACATGATGCAGAATGTTCCATACATACCGGATAATACATGACACCCATTAAGGGTTAGACAAAATTTCCACGTATGTATTTCTGTTTGGTCAAACCTGTTGCTGAATGAGTTAGATGTCCTTGTTTCACTTAAAATACTGATATTCTGCTTTATTAAGAATTCAATTAACAGGAGGCATTTTTTTACCTTCTGATTTCTTCTTTTATTTTTTAATTCTCAGGTCTCAAAGAGTGCAGGCAAAATTTACATGACAAATAATGAGGAAATAAACTAAATGCCCTTCCATTTACTATTTTTGTTTTTACTGCCCTTTAACAGTTTTCATAGCTACATAGACTGCAGTGGACGTGCACATTTTTTAAAAAGGTACAGCAACTGTCCTCAATCTAAAAATGTTCTGGCATCTTCTGATTACACCTGTGTACATCAAAATAACTTATTCTCATTTTTTTTTCTGCAGATAGTTATGCAGGGAGCATACTGCAATAACTTTTGTGTGCCAAAATGACTGACTCATAGCACTATAGAAAATCTTCTGGCAATGATTATCTGATGTTTTAATTGTAGAGACCCCATGGTATTTCCTTGCGAATATAATGCCAAATATATGTATATAACAAGAATACTTGTAGATACATTATTATTATCGCAAGTCATTTCCATTTTCCCTTCAGTTTATTTATGATGACATACTCCTTTATGCCTTCAAGCTTATACAACTCAACTATAAAAAATGGGTTTAAAGATGGATAAAAATCTACTCTTGCTGATGTCTCCTCAAGCTATCTCTATAATATGACCATTCTGTTTCTTCCTCCTATACTACAAATGTGTGATGAAACTACCCATATCAGTTTGGGATAGTTTTAAAAAAAATATTTACAGAACATGGGTTTATACATTCTGGAGACCAACTGTTTAGCGAGGGAAAAGAGGGGGCAACAGCGAATACCATCATGGAAATATCGAATAGAGAAAACTATAAAGCAGCTAAGACAAGAAGTATCATTGTTAGAAGATTATAGAAGAGGGAACAGATCAATGAAAATATTAAGAAAGATAGATGTGATAAAAGCAATGCGTGGTATTAGAACAGACCAGGATCTATTATGCACTATTGGAGATAAACTAAAAATTACAAAACAGGCGGAAAGACTTAGTTGATACGAAGATAAATATAAGGGAAAAACACAAAATAAACAAATTATTGATGACCCAAAAAAGTTTTATAGAAAACTGGGAGATAAAGTAAAAGGAATAGATAGACCGCCAAAAAAAAAAAAAGAGGAAGTAGATATATTTTGGAGATCTATGAAGATATTGTGGAACATAACAAAGATGCTAAATGGATAGAAGTAAAAGAGAGAATAAGAAGTTTAAGGTACAGGATATGAAATGGGATGAAATAACAACAAGAGAGATTGAAATAAAGTTGAGAAAAGCCTCTAACTGGAAAACCCCAGGCCCAGATGAAGTACCTAACTTTTGGCTTAAAGTATTAACTTCTTTGCACGATAATTTAGCCATGAGTAGGAACTACTTATATATACACCCCAAACATACACCACACTGGTTAACAACAGGAAAAACAATGCTCTTACTTAAGAGTGAACCTGCAAGCTACCCTAAAAATTATAGACCAATAACTTGTCTTCCGACAACATACAAACTATACACGGGAATTGACGCCGACAGAGTTTATAGTCATTTAGAAGAAAACTCAATTATGGCAGTAGAACAAAAGGGCAATTAAAGAATGTCATATGGAACAAAAAGGACCATTTGGTTTAAACAAAGTTATAGTGGAGAATTGTAAGAAGGGGAAGAACCTAAGTATGGCATGGATTGACTACAAAAAAGCATTTGATAGTATCCCACACTCATGGATAAAAGAGTGCTTAAAAATGTATAAGATACACCCTACACTGATTGATTACATTACAGTAACCATAAAACAGTGGCAGACTACTTGGCAATTAAGCCATGATAAAGGAAAGATCATTATCCCAGGGATAAAAATTAAAAGGGGGATATTCCAGGATGACTCTCTGTCACCCTTGTCATTCTGCCTTGCCATTAACCCATTAAGCTGCTTTCTTAGCCTAGGCCATGGCTACAATTTGGCTTCTAGAAAACAACAAAGTCTAATGGCTTCTCATCTTCTCTTTGTTGATGATTTAAAACTGTATAGCTCATCAGATGAGGAACTGAAAGCACAGCTGCGGGGTGTCACAACTTTTTCAGATGATATTGAAATGTTATTTGGTCTTGATAAATGTGCAAAAGCAACCTTTAAAAAAGAAAAATTGCAGCACCAGGAAAACATCAGTTTGGAACAAGAATGTGATATAAAAGAACTTGAGCAAGAGAGGGTGCATAAATACTTGGGAATTGATGAAGGACCAGCAATAAAACATGAACAAATGAGAATAAGGCTTAGTAAGGAGTACTTTAGAAGACTTAAATTAATCTTGAAAACAGCATTGACACCTAGGAACAAGATCCAAGCTATAAATCAATTTGCTCTTCCTGGCCTAACTTATAGTTTTGGAGTGATTGACTGGCCCCAAAAAATGTTGGATAGATTGGATATCAAAACAAGAAAGATGCTTCATGCTCACTAAATGATTTATAAAAATCAGTGTATACCAAGATTATATATCCCCCATTCTGAAGGAGGGATGGGCCTCCTTGAAATTGATTACATGTATAGATCTGCAATCGTGGGACTCCACACATATCTATTGACCTCACAAGCAGTGGCGTAACTACCAGAGGCGAAGTGAGGCAATTGCCTCAGGGCGCCAAGCAGCAGGGGGCACTTTGGGCAGGGCTGGCATTTGATTGATTTTATTGAAAAAAATATTTTTTTTTTTCCGTCTTTAACAAGTGTAGTCGGGCCCAGCCGGCGTGCTGACATCATCGCACGACACGCGCAGTGACTGTGCAGCACATCAAGTTTGCGAGCGGGAACCAAAATGGACGGTCGTTGAAGACTACATGCGAGCAAGCGGTTCGGTCGTTAAGTCGAGGACTACTCAACTCAAGTAACTTGTGAGCGGGTCCGGGAACTGAAAAACGGATGGACGGACGGACAGACAGGATGGAAGATGGGATTTAACAGTGAGTAATGTGTGGAAGATGGGATTTCAGAGAGTGAGAGGTGTGTGTGTGTGTGTGTGTGTGTGTGTGTGTGTGGGATTTCAGAGTGAGAGGTGTGTGTCTGTGTGGGATTTTTTAATTATAATTTATTTCAGAGTGAGTGAGATGTGTGTGTGTGTGTGTGTGTGTGTGTGTGTGTGTGTGTGTGTGTGTGTGTGTGTGTGATGTAAGAACAATTGCAGAAGGGCTGGCTGCCTGACAGTGTGAGCATTCGCTTTAGATAATTGTAACTGTTGGAGTGCCTTTTTAACAGCAGGCTCTGTAGTTTAATTTACTTTTAAAGAACCATTGTTGAAGACTTGTTCAAAGGAAATTTATTCTTTTACTCATAATCAAACCTATTCTTGCCTCTAAACCTACACGAGGCAAGTGAAAACCTATAGAATGGATCCTTAACAAATTCAGCATTTATAATTGCAATTCACTTAGAAGCAACATAAACAGATAAATGAAAACCATTAAATTATGTGAAATACTGCTTTTTGTACATAATGAGTTTATTGGAGATAAGCTACTAGTACTAAATAGCAAATGTTTATACCTGTTTTGCTAGATTTTTTTTATTTTAATGGAATTATTTACTCCATTAATATTTAATGAACACAGCTGATACTGAATGTTTTGTGCCTTCTCTTATAACATGTACCACAAATGCACACTCACTACAGTATTTTGTAGTATATATGTTTTGATAAAATATAGCTTAGACTCAAAAATAAGGGGAACAAAAGAAATTGCAAAAAATTATACATACATGTTTTAACTGAAAAATGTCATCAGAATTTCCTAAGAAAACTTCCCTGAATTATAAAACATGTATTTCCTGATTGCATATTTTATTATATTCAATGATCTTACTTTACCTTTTGCTTAATCATTAAACTGTTCAAAGTTTTGGTAAAGGAAAACCTTAAAGGAGTATTCTTTCCCAGAGAAGTTTCCTTACGACTCTGAATGCTTTACAGCTCTGTACAATATCAGAAGGCAAACCCTGATAAATGGCAGTAGGTTGTCTGAAATTCATTCTTTCAGTTTTTAAGTAGTTTATACTTGTTTTCAGCAAAGGTTAAAAAAATTGCACTATCAATAACTTTTGATCCATGGTTTCCTTAACACTAATCTATGAACTACATCCAGTTTGAATTCAGTTGAACCTTGAAAACATGTCATAAATGAAATGTTGAACAGTGGTTAAATCAACTAAAGTTCAAAGAGTTTAAGTACCAGTGAATAAGCACAGCCATCACATGAAAGTTGTGCCTTTGTTGAGCAGGCCTCTAAGTCACTTATTTTTTTCTGTAAAATGTTAAATTGCTGCAAAATTGCAACTCTTGTTCTGGGATGAACAAAACGTATTTGTGTAGAATGGTATTTCCCTTCTAACACAAGCAAGTTCTTCGTAGCTTTTGCAAGTTGCCCATGTTTTGCAGATCTCAGGATAAATCCTGAGTACATTCTGTATCCTGTTTATTATTTTCTGCTGCAGCTTGCTTGTAGATATGTTTTAGCATATATATATATTTATACACACACACACACACACACACACACACACACACACACACACACACACATGAAGTCTTTCAAAATGCAGTTAATTTAATTAATTTCCTTTAATTTATGATGTCAGTCACTATATCCGTTTATCTGGCTACATTACTGTCTGCGTACTTACCAGCAGTTATGTATGTGTACATGGAGGCCATGGGAGACAAGTGAAGTATCCATATCCCTAAATATCTGGATTAGAACAGCAGCATGAAATGATTCTCTAGCAGAGTAGTTCCTTCAACCTCAGGCTGTTTTACAGTGAAGATTTAGTTTCTATATTACAGTTAATAGTTGCTGTGGTTTCAAGTCAGACTTTCCTGGTTAACAAATGTTAAAATAAAATGGCACTCATTTGAATATCAGACTTCATAATCTTTAGAAAGTGCATGGTGACACAAAAGCAATTTTCTAAGTGTATAAGATGGATATTTGAAATGTATCCCTATCTTTGGGACTGTATTCCCCCTGTTATTGGCTTCATCCAGGTTTTCTGCTAAGGTTGAGAGCTATGGTAAGAACTGAATTCACTGAATATGTTTGGGGGCTATATTCCCCATTACTGGCTTTGTCCTGGTGTTTTTTGCTAAGAGGTTGAGAGCTGTGGTGAGAACTGAATTCACTGAATGCTTGGGGGCTATATACTGTCATAGGTCAAGCGAACGTGACTATATGTGATTTCTTTGGCTTCGGTCATCTCGATGGCTTGGGTTCCGGGGGGGGGGGGATGTTGGGGCTCCTAGGAAAAGTTTGCCTCAGGGTGCTTCTAACGTAGTTACGCCACTGCTCACAAGATCCAAATGTGGTGAAAGTTTTGAAACATGAGGAGAATAAATCAAAGATGACATCTCTGCTTAATTTAGCAGAAGCATATCGACCTCAAACAGGAATGGAAATCAAACCAGAAGTGGATAAAAACCAAGCAGCAACTGAATGTGCTAAAAAAGAAAAGAAAGAATATAAGGTGAAGGATCAGATGAGAAGGCAAGAAGTGTGGAAAAAACAAATATAGTTGCAAGTATAAAAAACTTCCGGAAGAGTCTCATTTTGATCAAGAACGAATGCAGGAATGGTTAAGGAGAGGTGAATTTACATCAAGAAATGAAAGGTTAATATTGGCAGCCCAAGATAGTGGGCTATGTACACGCTGGTTTACTAAGTCCATTGAACATGTGGGAGAAACAGACATATGTAGTTTTTGTGGAACCGAGTTGGAAACAGTTACACACCTTATTGCTGATTGCGATGCTCTAATGGCAGAGGGACTGTATACTGAAAAGCATAATAATGTGGCGAGATTGTTACACTGGAGATTGTGCAAACATTATGGTATCAAAGTGGCTGAACAATATTGGAAACATGAGCCACAGAGAATCATAGAAAATTATGAAGTTTACATCACATGGGATCACCCAATACCAACAGTCCAAAAGAAAGATGTTGGAAAACCGGACATAGTGATCTAAGAAAAGAAGACAAAAGTAGCATTGATCACTGAAATTGCCACACCTGGTGACTATAGTGTCCTGCGTACAGAGAGACGCAAAGTTATAAAATACCTTGATCAGCAGGCAGAAGCGAGAGCCATGTGGAAGAAAGATACCCAGACAGTTCCAATAGTAGTAGGAGCAACTGGTCTTATAAAAAAGAATTTACAATCATATTTAGATATGTTACCATTTCATGTAGCACCGTATGAATTGCAGAAGGAGTCATTACTGGGCACATTATGGGTACTGCGAAGAACACTTTTGGCTAACATCAAAGAGTGAAATAATACTAATTTCATGAACTTTAATTGTACTCTGACTTAGGAATGGGGTTCATTCCTGTCATGGTATTAGAAACCCAAAAAACTTGGAGAAATCAAAAAAGTGAGCGACCAACTGTATGTTGTTCTTCACATAACTTCAGTTTCATAGTTTATATTCAAGAGTTTCTCCTAAAACAACCCATGTTTATTTAGCAGCACGAGTGCTGGAGAGGTCACAGGAGGAGGATGGGTGTGAGTGGCAGATGTCTGATCAACAATCCTGCTGTAGGAAGGCAGCTTTAGCATGTTGCAATAAGAAGTGTACAAGCCAGGCAGACTCTGTGATGCATATGAGGGGAGCTGTTTAATGAAGAGGTTGCTTATACATGGAAATGCATATGCATTTCCTGAGGGCAGCATTCATAAGGAGCTCACAAGACTGCCACAAGGATGATGGCATTAAGGCATACTCCCCTGTAGTTCTAGACATTTTGCCAGCATCCATGATCTCCTCAATAGCCCTGGATATGAACTGGATGGAGGATGCCCAGGGGAGGCTGAGATGGGTCTCGCAGAGTCAGTGAAGGATGACAAGTATTGGTAGTAGCTGAAGTTAGCTGTTGTGGTGAAAGAAAAAAAGAAAAGGTTGACCTGTCATTATTGTATAGTCAATGTATATAGTGCTTCAATTTCATTTCATTATTAGCTATTCTTTCTTGGAATGCTGCAAATTGTCACTCCGGTCTGAACACAGCAAAAAATATAAAAGATGTTAGCAAATCACCGTTAATGCTTTTAAGAGTAGCTAGACTATTCCTCACTAATCTCATACACCAATTTTAACACCATTAATGGGTTTTCAGGTATTTTCTTACCCCTTTTGCTTATGTTTTTAAATTTGATTTTGTTAATTTGTTAAGCAGGTAAGCCCTTTCCAGGGACTCATCTATTTTTTAAGGTTTTCTCCTCTTTTTATTCTTCTTTTTTAACACTTTTATTAATTTATAAATAAGCACACATACATTAATAGAAAGGAAAACAATGCGTGTTAACACTTTCTAAATTTTCATGCATTATACATTTCATAAATGTTTTCTTTCTATTTAAGAAATGGCATTCATTCCAACATTACATATATTGTTCAATCTGTTACTTCCCTTAAACCTCAGCCCTCCTCCTCCTGGACATTATTCTGCATGTGCAGTTTCCACAAATTCCATTTATTTCCATGTCATTTTCACCTTCCCCTTTCTAAAGATCCCACCTCCAGTTCTTTTGTCTCTCATACAGTATTCAGTTCTTCAATTAAGTTGGTTTAGATTCTGATTTCCATTTTTCTAGTAATTGCTTTTATGGAAGCCAAAAACATTAAACTATATTCAAAGTGGGAATGCCCCTGCTCCTTCTCCATATAGAACCCTCCTATATCAAAACCCACCTTCTAACTCTGCTTCATCTCTGCACTCACATCATTTGCCCACATACTCCTCCTTAACATCCAAATTTTGTTAATAGTTTATTTCTAACAATTTCTCATTCTCAAATATAATTCACTGTTAATGACCCTTAGACTGTTCTGTTGCTAAATTTCTACTACTATTATTGTGGAATATAAAATTTCAGTTGTAATTCACTGTTAATGACTCATAGACTGTACAGTTGCTAGATTTTATTATTATTGTAGAATGTAGAAATTCTTTACTGTAGAATGCTGCATAAAGCTGTATGAAGTCTTTGCTTTGTATATGTATATGCTAGTATGTTTCTCATTGTTACTGGAGCTTTTCTCCCCGGGCCTCCACTGAAAATTGGCTTTTTTAGGCCCAGTGGACTCCCCCCAGTCATCAAACTGAAATAAATAAACAAACTTAGTAAGGTGCTAATATGTTTTTTTGGAATTCAGACACTGCATCCCAGCTCAAAAGAATAATTTCCTTAGTTACAGCCATTTGTTTCCTCGATATTTCTAATACAGTACTCTGTGGGAGATTTCTAAAATATGGCAATTCATTACACTCCCCAAAACATCTTCCCTGTTAGTTCTTTCTTTCCTATCTCACCTCCAGCATTTGTATATACCTAAGGAAAATCTTTGAAGTCAGCTTGGGATAAACAGTAGATGTGCAAACACTTCCAAAATTTTCTGGACTTTGTTGTATACTTGGGAGCCACACATATTTCTTCCAACTACTCCTTTGTAAATTGCCCTTCTAGCCTCTCCTCCCAATTTTTTTCTATCCTCCTTTGATATATTCTAATAGTTGTTATGCCCTACAAGTTATCCTTTTTATAACAACAGCTTCTGTTGTAGACACAACTAAAACTCTATCACTGCTGTTTTTTTCATTTAGCACTGCCTTATTATTTTCTCTCTGCCTGCCCTCTGAAATCAATCCTTGATGAGGAAGGAAGCCTCTGACATAGTCCAAACTTCTCCTTGTCCTCATCCCACTACATTAAATTACCTTTGCTAGTTATTTGTTTCCACTGCCTTGGGTCCTTTGCAATTTTCTCCCATAAATTCCACCACAATCTTGTTTATTTTTAATACCTCTACCTACAGTCATCCCTACTGGAAAAATCTCTTTTCTCCATTCCTGAGTAAGATTAGTTCATAGAATACTTTCTGCTACTTTATGGTTGTTATTCTCCTTAAGGGTCTGCATCCAAAATGCTGATGTTTCATCTCTCCCACTTCACTTCTGTTTCATTATCATCCCTTTCCAGTTTGAGTTACAATCTCCTACTGATATGTATATGAAGCTTAAATGCATAGCCCGAAAGTATCAGATCAGATAATCCTAAACAACCATGTTCTATGAGGATGATTAACTTATCCAACTTAACGCTAGTCCACTTTCCATCCCAAATAAATGATTTCAATTCTTTATTGATTATCATTTAGAATTTTAACTCTGTTTGGCAAAAATATGCCTGATGTGTATGTAAAACTAAATGGACTAAAAAAATGTTCATTGCTTGTATCTTACTATCCATATTTATAATCTAAAGTTCACAGTTTCACAGTTTTAGTACTATCATTTGTTTTGTCTCTTCCACATATCATTAGCTACCATAATTGAATCCTCTTTAGTCCATACAACTAAGTACTTCATCTTAACTTATTCCCACAAATATGGGTATTACTGAATTCATACATAGGCACATAGTTTACCATTATAGCCTTTGTTTTATCTTCATCATTTTTTATGTCTCAAAAAGAACCAACACTGTCTCAAAATGTTATCAGCATGTTCCACAACACCAAAATGTTGTATTCTGGATTTATAGAGTGTAATATAATATGCTATACCAGTTATATACTTGAATTTGTGAATCACTTATCTTCCTTGCCAATGACATTAAAAACAAAACAAATTAATGAGAGTAAAGAGGACATCTCCCTGACTTACCTGCTCAAACACAATTTGCCAAAACAGAACACTCTCATCTTAATTCTTGCCTCGTAAACTTCACATATCCTCCCAATTAACCTTATTATTCTGTCACGGAATGCAAATGTTTTTCCTGACTAATTATATAAAAATCCTAGCTGGTTCTGTTGAATTCTTTCTCTGTATTAAGATCTGTAAACAATTGTGGTATATTCTTACATTCTACTTCCCTCTGGATCATCACTGTTCTATTAATGCTTTCAAATGTTTGCCTCACCTCCATAAAAACACACTAATAAGTATCTACAAATTTTGGCAACAGTTTTGCCATTTTATATGTTAGTATACTCATAAACACATTATATTAAAACAAATCAATCTATGATCTGCCAAAGAAGCATTCTTTCAAAAATAACATCCAAGTAATGTATGATTAACATTCTATTATTTATTTAAATGTACATTCTATATATTTAAATCCTTGCTCATCCATCAGGAGTCTGTGCAGTCTGGAAGGGGCTGTCCATGTCAAGAATAATGAAGTTGTTGTGATATCAATCACAGAAAGAACACTTACTTTTTCAGGTCCTAGTAAAAAAGGAAAACATAATTTGCAAATCTTCCTTTTCAGGGTCTTCTTGTTAAATTATGTATAAAATACAAAATGTTTGGATGTTACATAAACTACAGTTTTCCAGTAAGCTTTTCAATGTTGAGTAGAAGTAAAATTGGATTTAAATGTGTACAAAAAAATGAGTCTTCCTGATTGCTTCTGAAAGAAATAAGATTATTTATTATGTTGATACTCTTCCATCCTCCTGTACTACTTATCCATGATGAAATGTATCATTGTAATTTCAGATATTAATATTTAACAAAAGCATATATTTATAAAATCTTCTGGCCTATCTTATTTTATCTTTCTTATACAATTCAACAGTTGATTTGTTTTTTTTTAAATTACCTTGTACTGTAATATGGACCCGCGGTGGTGGTGCTGCGGTAGTGTTGTCGCCTCACAGTCCGGTTCGATTCTCAGCAAGAGTGTCTTCTGCGTGGAGACATGCGTGAATGGGCATACCTTCGTTGAAGGTTGTGTGTCAGGGCTGGTAACTCGGCACGTAAAAAACAACTACCAATCATTAGCGGACCAGAGTTCCGCTGTGGCGACCCCTAACCGGGAAAAGCCGAAAGACACAAACAAACCTTGTACTGTAATATAATTTCTGTTCATTTCAAGCAAACACTTCAACAGTGTTGAAAATATCACTCTTTGTTATAAATAAAGATATAAAGACATAAAAGCTGTTACTGAATTCTTTTTACTAGAAATTAAAATAATTTACAATTTTCACAGATGCTATTTAGTAAAGAAGGACCATCTTTCATTAATCTCATTCACTTATTTTTGACAACACTGCCTTGCTTATTTAATAGCTTTATCTTTCAACAGCTTTCTTAGTTCTGCAAACTTATCTAGTTACCTACAATTTTATACTTAGGTTCATAGGTTTATACTAGGCTATCTGCCCTAAGGCATTTATAAGCCTAGCCCAAAGTTTTGTGGCTTACGCCACCCCTTATGCTAAAAAATACTGTGCCCATTAGTTTGTTGTGCCTCTGTCCAGCAGTGACACAGAGAGGATTCCCGGGGTAAACCTACGATCTCCCATCCACCGGTCAAGATTTCTCTTGAACAGAGCCAGCAAGGTGCTCTGCCTCACATGGACCGGGATTTTATTCCACAGCATAGGGAGTCTCTGGGTGACAAATCTATCCATCCAGCATGTCCTATTTATATCCGTGCTAAGGTTTAAGTCGCTTGCTCTAGTGGATCTAGTAGATTTGGATTTTTTGAGGTGGAGCATGTCCATTAATTCCGGGTTGGACATGGCCTTGTATGTCAGTCACAGGTCACCTCTGAGCAGACGGTATGCGACTGAATAGAGCTGGAGTTTCTTCAGTCTGGCAGCATATGACAGATTTTGGAGTCCCTTTATCCTTTTGGTGAGGAACTTTTGGGGTCCCTCCAATTGCTGCAGGTGTCGGGTGAGATACATCCCGAATTGGGCATTGTACTCGATCATTGGTCTGATAAGTGAAGAGTACAGGGGAACAATGACCTCACTTGATCTGGATGTGAATCCCTTCATGATCAGGTGGGCAATGTAGAAGGTCTTTCTAACCACTTTAGCAATGTGAGTGTCAAAAGAAAGGCCACTGTCAACCTGGGTCCCCAGGTCCCCGATAACCTCTTCTGTGCTTAGTGGATTGCCACCTATATGGTAGCTTGGGGTTACCTTGTTTTTCCCGAAGGGTATGACTATACCAGCTATCAGTTTCCGTGAGACCCCTCTGAAGGATATCTGTGTCCGATGTACTTTCCACTATGGCGCCCAGTTTGCAGTCATCTGCAAATTTTGTCAGCCATAGTCCTCCTATGTTTGCCTGTACTTCTGAGAAGTAGATGCCGAACAACAGGGGGCCAAGGACTGAGCCCTGTGGGACACCACTTGTGACCGGCTTGGAGTCTGACATGGCGCCAGCAACTCTAACCCTGTGGGTTCTGTCCTTTAGCCAGTTTGCAACCCATTTTGTGACATATGGGTTTACATTTAAGCTGGTAAGTTTCTCTATAATACCCGAGTGGGTATACTGGACCTGCAAAAGAATCAGTCTTTCAAAGGTAATAATGCAATTTACAGTCAAAACACTATTATGCATTTGCTTAAATTCTTACTTTAAATTGTCAGTTCCTAGGAGAGACTGCAAAAACAAAAGCACTTACTTGTAGAACTCCTGATTACTACATTGTCCCCTACAGTTGTGTTGTCCCATGAAACTGCTGAAATGCTGACATTGTAGGATCCACCAGGAGTCAGTCTGGTTATGTTTAAGTCAGTCATTACATTCATATTTGTAGATGAATTTCTACTGATGTTAACAATGTAAATAATGTTATAGCTGTGCATTCCAAAAAGAGCAGTCCATGTCAGGAATAAAGAATTTGCTGAAATATCTCTGACTGACAGATTAGTTAGTCACAGGTTCTTTGAAATCATGCTTTCTACAGTCTCCTTGTTAAATTATATATAAATTACAAAATGTGCAAGTATTAGCTTATGAGTTTCCTGGCATTTTATAGCTTGTGAGAAAAAGAAAAATAAAAGTTTATTTTTCCTCTCTCCCCCCCTCTCACTTTGATACCCTACTTCTACTGTACCTGTTTAATCGACGTGCAACCTTTAATGTGCCAGCCCATTTTTCAATCATGGGCAAGGGCCATGCATTCTGGGTACATAAGAGTCCTATGATCCATACTGTCCTGCCTTGGGAGCCCCAATCAGTTCATTCATTCTTCTCTGACAAGCATCAGGTAACTAGGAAATGGGTCAACTTTTGGTCCAGGGTCCAGTCTTACTCTTTTTCCCCCTTGATACCCTAAACCCACTGGCAGTTACTTGAGCTCCACTAACACTGAACAGCCTAGAGAAGCAGCAGTGCTACCCATCTGCCTTCTGAGCTATGTTACTAGTAGTACTTGTTGAGCATGCTTGAACTCTACATGTGCAACATCTGGTGTTCCCCCTAGATTTCATCCAAGTGGCAAATCCCAGCTGCAACTTCCTCCCCATAATGGACTTCAAATGCAAACCAAATTCAATTCCTCACTTAGTCATCTTGGTCACAGTTAGTGCTTCATTCATCTAAACCCAGGGGTCACAGTCAGTGCTTCATCCAAGTCCAGGGGTCACAGTCAGTGCTTCATCTATCTAAGCCCAGGGGTTACAGTCAGTGCTTTATCCATCTAAGTCCAGGGGTTACAGTCAGTGCTTCATCCATCTAAGTCCAGGCGTCACAGTCAGTGTTTCATCCAAGGCCAGGGGTTACAGTCAGTGCTTCATCTACCTAAGCCCAGGCATCACAGTCAGTGCTTCAGCTATCTAAGCCCAGGGGTTACAGTCAGTGCTTCATCCATCTAAGTCCAGGCGTCACAGTCAGTGCTTCATCTATCTAAGTCCATGGAGTGGTGTAGTCAGTGAATTCCATTTTGTACTCACAGTCTCTTATTGCTGATCCCAATCTACCTGGTATTAAAAAATGTGTATGTGTCACAATATGTTGCCCCCCAAAGACGTGAATGCATGCATTAGTTTGGCTCTTTCCTCTAAACCCACGAAAACATTGTTTTTGGATTAGAAATTATCTTTGTAAATAAGTTTTGTGCCTGTTGTTGGATACATTCATTTAGACTGTCACAGACATACTATATCCTGAAAACACTACAATTTTCTTAGTGATGCTCCAAAAATGTACTCTACAGGGAACAAAGAGTATGTCTGGCTATACCCTCACCCCTGTCATTTTGACTGATACATACAAATAATACTGAGCTTATGTTAAGGCAAAAAAGCAAATTCCAGGCTGCTGCACAAACTAAACAATACTGTAAAACAAAAACAAAATCAGCAAAACTTAAAAATGGGTTTATAAGTGCTCCGACAACTGTTTACATTATACACCTTCTTCAGGCAAACAAAATATGTAAAACAATTAGAAGTTACATATATAAAGTCTGCAATGTAAGAAAACCAATCAGTGCAGCAAAGAATTAGTAAACATAGTTCTACCTGTCTTTTCTTTTGGCTTTAAAGAGAAATGATCACTTAACTGAAATGATGCAAGCATCTCATACAGTCCAACCCTTTGACTCAGTGAAGCAACTATTTATCTCATTTTCTGCCTCTTTTATTCTGGTGTACTATATTTGTGACATGATCTCAAAAATAATGCTCTCTGCTATTAACAGAAATTTGCTTATGCAACACTCTGTTCTCTGGTATTACTTATGCTAGCAGTATTTTGACTCCTGAGTTGTGTCAAAGTCCTAACAGTCTGACCCAAATAAAATAGCAGGTTAATGCATGTCTCAACCTTATGTGTTTGAAACACACATCATAAAACTGACTCCAAGAGTACAGTGATGCAACAATAATGGCATATCACTCCAGAAGAAGGTGTATTTATAAATACCATCTTGGATCTCCCCTGATAAGAGGCTACCGGCCTAGTGGGACTAACTCAGTTAACAAAAGTATAAACAAAAGTTGAATAAAAATATAAATAAAGTTTCTAATAGATTCTCTCAATACTAAATGCCATAGATGACAGATCCAAGCCAATATTATAAGCATGTGTAAGAACTGTACACTAGCAACTATTTTATTGTTAATCAGGATGGTTTCAGTAATTAGTAACCTTATTTTTAAGTATTTATATTTCCAACAATCACTTTAGTCATCTGGTGAACATATCTCTGCAAAGTAGCTCACTCAGAGGTATTTTTTTCTACAGTCACTAAGATTTGCATTTATATAACTTTCAATTCCTGGAACTAATAATCTTTAGAATGTTGTAATTAACACATTCAGACATGCAGTGAGTGATTTTTCCAGTTTTGTTTTTTTGGAGAAATCTCATACTGTCACAAACAGAATCATCAACAATAAATCTTCTACAGCTGCTAGGTAAGAAAATGCTTCTTTTCTGGGAAAAAATCAAGTTTGCTCTAGTAAGAAATGTCTTTCTCTCTGATCTGCAGCAAACTCAAAGTATGAAAATTTGGGAATGAAGGGAAAGGGGGTGTTACATTAACATGGAGGCATAACAGCAAGGTCCAGTTATAGAAAATCTTGTTACTTTAAATTTCATCATCTAATGGCTGCAAAAAAGTCTGTGGATCAGCCACAGCACATTTAGCTTTGGTGAGTCTGTCATTAGCCAGATTTTATAACATCCATTTGCATGATATTAAATGACAAACACGTTACAAGAATTTCTAAAGTATGTTAAGGTTCCTGAAGAATATTATGGTCCAAGCTAACACTCTAATACTGGGCAACTTCAACTACCCCTCCATTAACTGGGAAAACTACTCATGTACCAATACACTTGCCCAATGCTTTCTGGAATTCATTAATTCCAGTGCTCTGTACCAGCTCATTCTTACCCCCATTAGAGGTAGCGACATCCTTGACCTGGTCATTATTAACATGGGAGAACGTTGCTCTACACCAATAGTCAACTCCTCCCTGGTTAGACCCGACCACAAACTAATCACCTTGGAAATCCACACCCCCCCCCCCCACCTCCACAAAGATAACCAGCATGAAAAACTTCTCCAAACCTAACTTTGGGCTCCAAAAAACAGAGATGGCTAACTTCATGGCACTCATGCAAATGAAGAATAGTTGCATGACCGCCTAATCATACACCAATGCACTGTACAAACACGTACAGAAATGCATGGATCTTGCCATACCCAATAGAAACAAGATGCTCTCCTCAAAATAAAGAAAGCCAATGTGGTGGTCCCCTGCCACAAACAAACTCTACAACAGAAGGAGGAAACTGATGCAAAATAAGGTGAAGTCCCATGACTGGAAAAACTCCCTTATCAGCCTCAACAAAAGGTTGAGATCCCTCATCAAATCCTCTAAAGCTAGCTATGAAAACAGAAGTGCAGCAGATAGTAAAGGCAACCACAAGGCCTTCTATATTTATGTAAAGAATCTCCACAGCAACACCCAGATTTGCTCTGAGCTACTGGACAATGGTACATCCTATACCGAGCCAACAGATATTGCCAATATACCGGCCGACAGATTCACTGCTAACTTTACACCCCCCCCAAGGACCAATCACAACACCAGTAGACTGCCAGGCACCCAGTATTACTGCTGCACAGGTTAAAACAGCACTGTCCAAGGCCAAGAATACAGCTTCTATGGGACCTGACAATATCCCTGGCTGTGTTCTACATGAACTACAGAGTGAACTGGCACCTCACCTGTGTGCCCTGTTCAGTCACAGCCTCATCTCAGGCTTTGTCCCTACCGAATGGTGCACTGCTACAGTCAACCCTCTCCACAAAGAGGAGCGACTACAGCCCCTGAGGAATTATCGCCCCATTAGCCTGATGAGTCTGATATATAAAGCTATAGAATGCATCATCATGGACCTAATAAACAAGGATATAGGGAATCTCCAAACTTTGGATCCTACACAATTTGGTTTTGTGAAGGGTAGATCATGCCTGCTCAACTTGGTCAACTTCTTTGAGTCAGTCACCAGAGCTGTGGATGAAGGCAAGGTGGTTCATACAGCCTACCTTGATCTGGGCAAGGCCTTTGATACCATTCCCCACTCAGGAAACATAGAAAAACTCACTAAGCTAGGCATCAACATTATATCACTAGGTGGGTTGCAAACTGGCTCACAGATAGAACCCATAGTGTGAAAGTAGCTGAGAAGTCACGAGTGGAGTCCCACGGTTTCGGTCCTGTGTCCTTTTCTGTTTGGTATCTACTTCTCTGAAGTCCTGGCCAACATGAAAGGACTCTGGATGACAAAGTTCACAGACAATTGCAAGTTGAGAGCTATTATTAACTCCCCAAGTGATGCTGACATCCTACAGAAAGGCCTCAATGAGACCAACAACTGGTGTCAGAACAATGGCATTAAGCTCAGTGCCAAAAAAATGTATTGTCGTCCCGCTTGGGAAAAACCCAGTTTCCTTAAATTACCACACTGAAGGTAGTCCACTGAACACAGAAGATGTTATAAAAGATCTGGGAACAAAGGTTGACAACAAACCTCTCTTTTGACCACCACATTGCCACTGTAGTCAGAAAGTCCTTCTATGTGGCACATCTCATTACTAAGGGTTTTGCATCCAGGAAGAAAGAGATCATTTTCCCAAAGACTCAAGGAATCAGCATCTGTTCTCTAATGGCCAGAGGAGTGCAGATGAGGCTCAACCTTAAAATAATATGAGCAGTTTTTTACTACAGAGTCCTCTTCCCATTAGAAGATGCTCAAGGAACCGGAATCCACGGAGACCACTGAGTGCAGAAGGACAGAACCGAAAGAGGTTCAAACAGGTTTGATTTTCAACATTCCTTCACTTGTTTTAACTGAGGCTCAGATGACATTACTGAATAAAGGCCTGAACTTTATACCGGCTAAGAAAGCTGTCCTTACCTGTGTCTTGAAAGACTTGAGACTCTTTGGCAGAAACCTGACTTTACGTGCTATGTTTTCTTCATCTATTCAGTCAGACAGATGTATTTTTAAGAAGCAGAGTGTGTATATTCCCCCTAGCAATGCTACTATTGATAGTCTGTGAAAGAGAGATAAGAGAAGTTCTGGCCTCTGACATTTGTTCTAACAAGTTTTATAATTTATCTGGTATTGAATACACCGCCTTAAATGATTTGAAAGCCCTAGGTTTGATAGAGAGTCGACTTGCTGATAAGGGAGGGGGCATTGCCATTCTAGATAAAGATTTATATTTTAAACAAATGTATGTTTTATTGAATGACACAAGAAAGTACAGTTTTGTACCTACCATAAATGTAGATGTCCGATAGATATGCAACTGCAGT
This sequence comes from Protopterus annectens, assembly GCF_019279795.1. NCBI lineage: Eukaryota > Metazoa > Chordata > Ceratodontiformes > Protopteridae > Protopterus > Protopterus annectens. The sequence continues at coordinate 277,055,077 of NC_056743.1, forward strand.
CCTGACATATGGGTTGTCCTGCCTCAGGCAGCCCTTCGGTCGGCCGGATTCCAAAGTCTGGGTCCGGCGTCGGCTGACGTCGCCTTTTCCCCGACGTCAGAGCGGCTGGGGTATAAAAGCGTCAGCCGGCGCCATCTTCTTCAGTGTTTCTTGCCCCAGATGCCAGGTGCCCTCTAAGGAAGGCTGAAAATAGAGTATGGAAGAATTTCCAGACATGCACAATAACAATAAACAAATACACCATAAGAGATATCCCCAGCTAGCTGAAGAGGGATAAATACCCAAAAAGAAAAAATACAGTGGGGTAGGAGGGAGGGTAAACCTGACTGCAGTTGCATATCTATCGGACATTTACATTTATGGTAGGTACAAAACTGTACTATGTCCTTCAAGAATGCAACTGCAGTCCTGACATATGGGTAGAATACCATAGCCAAGCTGGGGGTGGTAGGAACTAAGATAAAGATGGTGTAGCTAATATGCCCTGCAGGACTGCAGTAGCAAACCCTGCCCTGGATCTGGAATATAAAGGCAGGTTGTAATGCTTGGAAAATGTATGCATGGAGCAGCTTCTAAAATGTCCTTTGTAGCCACCCCTCTTAGAAAGGCTGTGGAGGTGGCTGTTGCTCTGGTGGAATGTGGCCTGATATCAGCTGGCACAGTTTTTCCATGGAAAGAGTAGCAGAATCGAATGCAGTTTCCAATCCATTTTGAAATTGTTTGTTTGGAAATTGCTTTTCCCTGTTTTGCAGCAGAGAAGGCTACAAATAGCTGGTCAGATTGCCTGAAAGTCTTAGTTCTGTCCAAGTAGTAGCGCAATTGCCTGTGAATGTCCAAGGTGTGCAGAGGCCTCTCTCCTTTATTTTGAGGATTTGGAAAGAAGGTAGGCAGATGAATAGTTTGATTTAGGGAGACCCTGGATACCACTTTTGGCATGAAGGTCAGATTTGTTCTCAAAGACACTCTGTCTTGATGAAAAATGAGAAAAGGTTGAACTGCCATGAGGGCCTGTAACTCTGAGACCCCTCTTGCTGAAGTTATTGCCAAGAGGAAGGCTGTCTTCCAAGACAGAAATTGCAATTCTGAAGATACTGCTGGTTCAAAAGGAGGAAGAGTTAATTTTTCCAACATGAAGTTGAGATCCCATGTAGGCACTGGTGGTTTCCTTGGAGGTTTGATGTTTTTTATTCCTCTTAGAAACTGTCTTAGCAAAGGATGAGAAAATACAGGTGGATCAGTGTTATATTCTGCTGAAATTGCTGAAGCGTGTATTTTTATGGAAGAGTAAGAAAGGCCATTGTGGAGCATTTCAGCCAAGTATTCTAGTATTTGAGGAATGCTCATCACTGATGGATCTTGACCCTTTTTGGTGTTCCAGATACGAAATCTCTTCCATTTTGCTGAGTATGCCTTTCTAGTAGAAGGCCTGCGAGCCTCCAGGATGATGTCTTTTACCCTTTGGGAAAGAGTTTCCTGATGAGTATTCACTGAATTCTCCAAGCTGTCATCTTCAATGTTTGCAGTCTGGAGTGCAGAGTCCTGTAATTGCGCTGAGTCAGAAGGAGTGGCCATAGAGGTAGAAGCCATGGATTTGTGCGAGTTATGCTCCTTAGTAATGGGTACCAATGCTGTCTCGCCCAGTCTGGAACTATCAGGATGCCCCTCGGTCGTTCTGTCTTGATCTTCAGTAACACCTTGGTCATTAAAGGCAGGGGCGGGAATGCATATATTGTTAGAGAGTTCCAGCTGAAGGAAAGAGCGTCCACCCTCCATGCTTGAGGGTGGTATGTTCTTGTGCAAAATTTTTTCAGATGGTGGTTGTCGTGGGAGGCAAATAGATCTATGTCCGGCCTTCCCCATGCTTGAGTAATTTGGACAAATATGGCTGGGTGCAACATCCATTCGTGAGGATCCAGGATGCTTCTGCTGAGGTTGTCCGCCAGAACGTTTTCTTTCCCTGGTACAAACTGGGATTGCAGCTCTATGTTCAATTTCAGGGATGTATCCCAGAGATTCATTGCCAATCTGCAGAGAGGGTAAGAATAGGTACCTCCTTGCTTGTTTATGTACCACATAACTGTGGTATTGTCTGTTCTTATTAGTAGTTGGCCTTGATGTAGAAAATTTTTGAAGGCCTTGATTGCATGTATCACTGCCAGCATTTCTTTTTGGTTGATGTGCAGATGCAATTCTTTTGGTGTCCATTGTCCTTGAATGCATTTGCCTTCCATGTGTGCGCCCCATCCATGGTCTGAGGTGTCTGTTGTGATGGTCTGGCTTGTTTGAGGCTTGCTGAAAGGCAGACCTTTGTTTTGTTGACTTGCTCGAGCCCACCATAGGAATTCCTTTTGAAGACATGGAATGAGCGGGATAATTTCCTCTAGGTTGTGGCTGTGTTGAGACCATAAGCGTTTTAGATACCATTGTAGTTTTCTCATGTGCAGCCTTGCCAGTGGTATCAGAAGGATGAAAGATGCCATGAAACCCAGGGCCTGCAGGATTTTCCTTGCAGTCATCCGGGATTGCTTTGTCAGTTTTGTGAAATACTCTGGTAATTGCTCTTGCTTTTCTTCTGTGAGAGAAGCCATTTGAGTATTTGTGTCCAATTTGGCTCCTAGGAATGCTATCTGTTGGCATGGTTCGAGTCTTGATTTTTGAATGTTGACTGTGTATCCCAAAGCCTGAAGCACATGAATGACATAGTCCAAGTTTTTTAGCAAGGCTTGTTTGCTGTCCGCTTGTACAAGGCAGTCGTCCAGGTAAGGGTATATTTGAATCCCCTGAAGTCTGCAATGTGCAATTACTGATGCCAGGCATTTCATGAATACTCTGGGTGCAGTAGATGAGCCAAAGTGCAATGCTGAGAATTGATAATGCTCTGATCTTGCAAGAAATCTGAGGTATCGTCTGCAACTTGGTCTTATTGGGACATGCAGGTATGCCTCCTTGAGGTCCAGAGTTACCAGCCAAGACCCCTTGCCCAGCATGGGAAGGAGTTGCTGTAAGGTCAGCATTTTGAATTTTGGCACGATGAGGTAAGTGTTCAGTGCGGACAAGTCCAGTATAGGTCTCCGTTGTTTTTCTTTTCTTGGAACAAGGAACAGTCTTGAGTAAAATCCTTGGCCTTGTTCTTTTGGAGGAACCTTTTCTATAGCTTTCATTTGTAACAGCTAAAAAATTTGTATGAGTGCCTCTGCTTTTTGATTTGGTGGCAGGTTTGGCATGCCTTGCCTTGTTCGTAATGTATGGAAATGGAATCTGTAGCCTTTGTCTATTATGTCCAGTATCCATTTGTCCACTGTAATGTTGTGCCAATTTTCTGAGAATAAAGATAGCTTTCCGCCCAAAGGTGCTTCCAATAGAGCCCTGGTTGGCGGTATCAAAGTCAAGTCATTGAGATTGTCCTTGTGGAGCAGATGTAGGTCCTGCACCACTTCTCTGATTAGGAGGCTGCCATTGACGGCCTCTGTAAGAGCCTCGATATTGCCCTCTGCCTCTTGCACGTCTGTTTTTACCTCTTTGAAATTTGTCAGTGTCTGGAAAAGACCAATTCTTGGAAGGCCAATTCCTGCTGAATCTCGGAGGTTGTACCTGGAGGAAATCTTTGACTGTTTGCACTGATTTAGCCTTTTCCTCTATTTTCTTTAACACCTCTTGTGCATTAGCATTAAAACCGGCACAGAGCTGGCCTCCGGTACCGAAGTCACCGGTAAAGCGGTGTCATCGGTCTGGAGCGGTTGTGTTACCGGCTCAGCAGAGACCGAGACACTAGCGGTAGGCCTGAGCGTGGTGTCGGTCAAGACCGCAGACCGCGTGTGTCGGTCCTTATCCTTCCGTTGTTTAGGTAAATGTGCTGTTGGTAACTCCGACGGCATGGTATAACAGAAACTGTCCCCAAAATAATCCTCTGCAAACTCTGCCCGATGCCTAAGAGTGCGTTTATTGAAAGAAACACAGGCTGTACAGGCTGAGACGTCGTGGTCTGGGCCTAGGCAAGGTAAGCAGTAGGAGTGGAAATCCTTATGAGGTATTTGTTTTCCACAAGACAAACAATTATTTAACTTTTACAGTTTGATCTGACATCGGTTGAGGCAAGAAAAGGTCCCCAATGGGGTACTTAGCTTTTTTGAAGACTTCGGTAGCTGAAATCACAGGAGCTGGCCGACCGGCACTTGCGAACTGCTTCTGCTTCGGGCACCGCGCGGCAAGAAAGACTGAAGAAGATGGCGCTGGCTGACACTTTTATACCCCAGCCACTCTGACGTCGGGGAAAAGGCGACGTCAGCCGACGCCGGACCCAGACTTTGGAATCCGGCCGACCGAAGGGCTGCCTGAGGCAGGACAACCCATATGTCAGGACTGCAGTTGCATTCTTGAAGGACATCGTACCAATGTGTAGCACCGACTGTGGTGAAGGGTATTATAGATAAAATATCCTTTCTGGTTTTGATCTATTGATTACAGGCATGATAAATGAGCCACTGTTTGAATATTTTTCAGTTAACCACCCCGTTATTCCTATGGTATATGGTTTACCTAAGGTATATAAATATCCTTGTACCCCACCAATGCACCTGATAGTCTCTAGCAGAGGATGGGCTACTGAACCCCTGTCTATATATGTTGAAAAGAATTTACACCCTGTACTGGATGGCGGTGACAGTGTTCTTAAAGATTCCAAAACTTTTTTTAGAAGCACTCAGCATGAAATGGGCTTCTGTATATACTGATTGTTTTTTTGTATCTTTAGATATAGAATCACTGTTCACAGTCATTCCGAATCAATGGGGGATAGACAATGTGAGAGAAGTGCTGAATGATGCAGGAGTTAATTATAATAAATGTGATTTGATTTGTACTTTATTGGATATTGTTCTGACAAATAATATCTTTATTTTTGGTAGTGATTATTATATCCAGAAGGTTGGCATGGCTATGGGCACAGCTTGTGCCAATAGCTACACCAACCTTTCATTAGTGCATTGGGAACGTTCCCTTATTCTGTCCAATGAACTATATAGTGAACACATAGTTTGGTATACTAGGTTTGTGGATGATATTTTTTTGTTGTGGCAGGGTACTGAAGTTGAGTTGAACAAATTAATTTGTTATTTAAATGGGACCACAGACTTCCTTAGATTTACATTTAATTATTCTATACATGAAATTTATTTTTTGGATGTTAGGGTGAGCAAAGACCACCTGAATAATATTAAGACTAGTCTCTATAGGAAGCCAGTTAGGAAAAATAACTTCCTGCACAACACAAGTATGCACCCAAACTATACCAAAAGCAATGTAATAAAAGGGCAAGTATTTAGAGTAATGAGGCTATTTAATGATGATGTAGAGTTATATGGAGCACTCCAGAAATTCAAATTTGACTTTTTGGAGAGAGGCTATGATGGTCAGATGACTGATAGATATATAAATGAAGCATGGGGTGACCGCTGTAAACCATATTTTAGAGACAGAGTTGTCCCGAATTCTACCAATGATGCAGAAGCCAGTTATGTATGTTTTACCCAGTAATGTAGCTGATAAACTGAGGATGCCTTTGACATTTGCCAGTAATATTAGTACTGTTTGTGACGTAATTAATAGGAACTGGGGTATCCTTTCCACTGCTGAAGGTCTAAATGGTGTAATTGAAGCTAAACCATTTTTTACGTTTCGTAACAATAGAACATTGAAGAGCCATTTATGCTATAGGTCTGACGTAGCTAGTACCTGGTGTAAATCTGACAGGATAGGCACATATGTGTGCAGACATTGCACAGCCTGTACATATGTTCACATAGGCAGGTGTTTTACACATCCACACATGGGCTTTAGTTTTAACAGTGCCCATTATGCTGATTGTAAAACATCTAATGTTTATTTTGTGTATTGCGTCACATGTTTTTCTTTCTACATTGATAAAACTAACAGGCGGTTTAAGGACAGAATATTGGAACACTACAGAGACATTAGAAATTGTAAATAGAGTAGTTCCCTAACCATGCATAATAAAAATGAAGGGTCTAATCATACTTTTAAATTTCTACTTTTAGAACTTCTATTTGATAATAGAAGAGGGAGGTATTTGGTGAATGACACCGAGGATGCGGAACAGAAATGATAAATGTTATTCAGTGCTGATAAACCTCCTGGCCTGAATAACAAGGTGTCCTTGAAACCTTTTTTAAAAGCTTGGCCATTAAAACATTAAATAAGCTATCAGTTGTTATTCTATGCTTACTTGATAAGTGTTTTTTTATATATATTTATACTTATTTTTAAGGTATTGCATACAATATGACTACTCCTATGAGTATGGCTTAGAGGTTATTTGATGTTTTATATATATATATATATATATATATATATATATATATAAACATAGGTATATATGTAGTTCTATTGCACATATCATGGTTGATCTTAATAGATTTGTATGTTCTTAGGTTCTTTTATGTGACCACAACATCTTTATATGTTGATTGTTTTTAATGATTTTATATGCAGTGTGTTGCACATTTTTTATACACAACATTGTGGTGATTTTATGTTTTTTTACTATAGTTAATATGCTTAACAGAATAATGCTACTGTTTCCTTAAGGAAAGTTAATTGTCCTTAATTGATTCCACTATAAATTGTGTAAGGTACATTCACTTGTTGTCTGATGAAGGTTGGATCCCTAAAAGTGCTTACTATCTCAATAAACTACATTGCTATGGTACATCTGGTGTTTCTTCTTTTGCTGGATACATTATCTCCCTCTACTCTTCTCTCATTAGGCCAATCATTGAGTACAATACCCCATTTGGCATGTACCTCACTAGACACCTGCAACAACTGGAGAGGCCACAAAAGTAGCTCACAAAGAGGATCCTAGGCCCTTAAACACTTGTCTTATATGGACAGACTCAACGAACTCCAACTATTCTCTGTTTCATATCGCCTACTTAGAGGCGATCTCTGCTTGACTTACAAAGCCATGTCTGACCCAGCTCTCTTAGAAATACTACATCTAAAAAAATCCCAATTCCTCAGCACCACACGCTCCAGAGACCTCAACCTCATTATCAAAATCAACAGAAAATGCTAGAGGGACCGGTTCATAACCCAGAGACTGACCATGCTATGGAATAGACTTCCCATACATGTCAAGCAGAGCACTTCACTGGCCCTCTTCAAGAGAAATCTTGATGAGTGGATGGGAAATAAAAAATTCACCCCGGGGAACACTCCAGTGGCTCTACTCGACAGAGGAACTAGGAACTAAGGTCGGGTGGCACGATGCCAGGGTAATCCTATGGGCTAGGCTTGTAAACGCTCCAGGGCCATTAGCCTATTACACACCTATGAACCTATGAACTTATAAGGTCTGACTAATGAATACACTGAACATCAAATATGTTTTTCCCAAGTGACTTCAGCTGAAAATAAGTAAACTGAACCAAACAAACTAATGAAACCAGACGCCGTGGAATTCAATATAGTTTGAGTTTAATGAAAAAAAATCTTAAAAATAAATGCATTTTCTCATAAGCTTTTCCATCAATGACTCCATCATTTTACACAAAAATGAATCACATGACTTGCATGTCAACTGTTATATATATATATTTATTATTCAAAAAAATATATATTTATATGCACGCACACATACTCGCGCATGCGTACACACACTCACAGACACACACACACACACACACACACACACACACACACACACACACACACAAAAACACATTTATTTCCTTTGAAAGCATACTACATTTACATAAATACATTTAAAAACAGATATACAATATTAGGAACATTGCATATTAGTGCTGCACACATCTCTTTTTAAAAAACGGTTTCAAAAAAATAAAGTCACTTCAACTACGACTGTGTAGCATCAAGCTCTAAAATCCACACACACACACACACACACACACACACACACACACACACACACACACACACCACACACATTTATTTCCTTTGAAAGCATACTACATTTACATAAATACATTTAAAAACAGATATACATTAGGAACATTACATATCAGTGCTGCACACATCTCTTTTTAAAAACGGTTTCAAAAAAATAAAGTCACTTCAACTACGACTGTGTAGCATCAAGCTCTAAAATCTATTTGTATTCTTGATCTTCTGTATAATTATTTATATCACCATCCATCTTACTTACTTTTATAACATGCGACACTAAAAACTTTTTATGATTTAAATCTGTAATTAAGACGTCTTACTAAAACATTATTAGGATTTCTTTTACTTACATCATTTATATATTCTAAGATACATTCCCTAAGCTGTTGACTAGTTTTGCCTTACATAATAGATTTGACAAGCAGCTATAGACATTTGGTCTTAAAATCAGCACACTGATCAAACCAATATGTTTTACATGTGAAAGTACGCAAGAATCACTTTCACTAATGAACTTGCATGCATTTCAATCTCTACACATGCAAGTTCTCTTCCTACATGAAGTAATGCCACCTTGTGGTTTTTGATAGCATAGCTTTCTCTTTAATTTCTTTTATTTTTAAAGGGAAAACTAGGCGCCATTCCTACATTATGTCTCTTAGAATCTGTTGTTAATATTTGCCAGTTTCTTTAAAAAAATTCACAAATATTTTTAGTATCAGTTGAATATGTTAACACTACTCAAAGCATAGGAGTCCATTTCCTTACCTGAGCTTGAATGTTTAACATTATTAAAGAAAAAGTTGGCTTTATTTTTCCTTTCACTAAAATCTTTACACCTTACTGTCTCAACTTTACTCTTTTTATATCCTTTACTTAAAAAGTCTGGAGAAAAGTTATCAAGAATGCCTTCAATGGCATTATCACTGTTGGTTAACCTGGCTGCTCCCAGCATTTGACCCTGTATAATACTCTTAGAAATAAAAGGTGGGTGCATGCTTTCCCTAAGTAAATAGTAATTCCTTTACCAGGATTTTTTAAAAACTTTTGTGCCAAGTTTACTTTCTTATTTTTACAGATTCCTCTCCATATATGAAAAATATAATCTGCACATCTCCTATAATAAACAACATTAAATTTAATAAAACTCATTAGAAAGAATATATGTTGGCCATGTGGCCTAATGGATAAAGCATATGACTTTGGATCAGAATATTGTAGGTCTGTGTCCTAACATGGTCGAGCAGCCAGTGACCTCATATATTAGAGAGATACCTGATATCACAATGGTTAAGGTATCCGCCTCCCATGCACAAGGTACGCCTCCCATGCACAAGGTACAACATTCGATCCTGACCTCTGGCCAATGACTGGTATTTGCATGTTCTTTCTGTGCTTCTGTGGGGGTCTGCCCCACAAAGCATTCCGAGTCTTTTGGACAACTGGATGGGAAACCAGAAATTAATCCCCGGTTTGGCACCTATGTCCCTAATGCAAACAGGTAACCTGTAAATGGTTCATCTCACAGGCCCATGCTTACACTTATCAAGGGTATCAGAACTTGTTAGAGATTTGTGGTGCATGGCTAGGCTTAAAAAGGCCCTTGTGGTCGCTAGCCTAGTAAACACCTATGAACCTATATGTACATTCCCAAAATAGTATTATTTATGCATATACCTAATGATGAAGGTGTTGAACTTGTCAGAATTTTTTTAAAAGATTACACTAGATATAATCATTATACAATTAACCTGACTTGCACTTTAATTAAATTGGTATTAAAAAATAATGTATTTTTATCTAAAGGTAAATCTTTTCTACAAAAAGAAAATGGTACTGCCTAAGCCAAAACAAACTTTAATCTGGTTTTGCAAAGCTGTAGCTAACCCAATGATAAATATGATTCACAAACTATGCAGAACCTGTAGGAGAGGTTTTAAAAACTTATGAGCACCTGCCCGTGGTAGTTCACTATCCCTTATCAACAGAGGCAGAGAAAGTAATCAAACATGTCATTCCTGCATTATTTCAGCGAGACATAATTGTTCTGACCAGAAACCTAGGTAAGATGCCTATTTTGCCAGTTAAAAATCCAGGCAAGAACACCTATAGGTTTGCACAAGACTTAAGAAATTGATGATGTAGCACTGCCTAACCCCGCTACAGTACTAAGTTCTATTTAACCAACAACTACCACCTTTTCGGTGACAGATATTGTCTGTGCATTCTTCCTATATACCCATATAGTCAGCATTTGTCTGCCTTTACATACACAGGACAGCAACACACATGGACAAGATTACCTAAAGGATATATAGAATCACCTATTATTTTCTTTAGAGAAATAAAGAAATAATTAGACAAAATTTAGTTTTTGTGTGGGTCTACCTTAATATGGTATGTAGATGATCTGCTTCTAGCTTCTGATTTTTACATTAGCTGTACACAAGACACTTTTTCCCTTAACAAATCTAGGAGAATTAGGATTTAAGCTTAATAAAGTGAAACCACAACTCCTGTGTTTAGGACATATTACTTCAGAAGGCACTCAGCAAATTATACCTTCATGTGTTATTGCTATTTAAACTGCACCACACCATATTATGTTAAAACAGTAACAGGCCTTTTTGGGAATGACAGGATACTGTCAACAATGGATTTCTAATTATAAAGAAATAGTAAAACCATTGTTAGAATTATTAAAAACTTGACTGTCTTCAAAGATCCCACCAAAGGAAAACTCAGCAACAACCTGTACAGGAAGCTCACCAGGATTAATTTATTCCTGCATAGCAATAGCATGCATCCCTACATTACCGAGAGGAATCTGATCAAATCACAAGGGATACAGATAGCAAGGACCTCCAAAAGCCTCAGACTTTAACATGAACATGACAGCTCTACAGAAGAACTTCTTAGCTCAAAGCTACAGCGATAGGTTAGTTAGGTACTTTGTTCTACCTATTTGGGATCTCACCTTTCAACAGTCAGGGAGCAGATATCACAGGACTTTTAAGTACTGCTTTAGGGATGTACAAGGAGTCTTATGTGGAATATGAGTATGCCACTGATCTACACCTTGGACTTCAAGAAGATAATAAAATAATTAATTGACCCCTTGGACAATCATCACCGAAAACAGACAACTTAACAACCGGTTCCCAGCCCACCCAGCTTTTGTCCTTAAGAAAGCAAAAAGCATAGGGATTACATGGAAAGTGGAGAGACCAAGGAATAAGAGAAACCAAAACGACCCTTCAGCAGACCCTCTATGTGCAATTACTGCCCCTTGATAAATAATAAAGACAAATTTAAATTCACCAACTCAGGCAGGTAATATCACACTAAAAGCTTTGGCAACTGCAACAAAGACTCCTTAAGTTTACACATCCAGATGCAGAAAATGTAACTGTTTTTATGTTGGAAAAAAACATCAACAAATTCAAAAGATGAATCATTCAGCATCTTTCAGAAATCATAACTCATTTAATGAAACACACTGACCATTAAGGTTTTATTTTAGATACAATCATTGTTATGGCTCTTTATGGCAACAAAATGACATACTGGAGACAAAAAGAACTACACTGGCAAACCAAACTTGAGACATGTTAAAAACCAGGGATGAACTATTCCTGCTCCTTTGGCAGCATCCTCCACCTCAGGAAACTTAACCACAATAACGTCTATCAATATGAGCTGAAGGAATAGCTATAATGGTTATGTGAGTAACAGTTTTAACAAACCTTACAGCCTCAATTTTAACTAACATTTGAAGGTCAGAGTGGGCAAATAGGAATGGGATCCAACTGCAAACATTTGGGAAGCTCTCTCCTCTTCCCTAATAGTTGTTTAAAAAAGAATTAGGATCCAGTCACCAAGAGTAAGCCATGGAAACTATTGCGTAGGGAATGAAATAAACTGGGATCTGGTCATGGTGATCATAATGAAAACAGACAAGAATTAAAGAGTGATACTTCCACTTGTTTTTTCTACTAGCTGTTGGGCACTTTAGCATGGTTTACTTCTCGCAGACACCCACATTCCCTTAACAGCTGAGTAAGTTTTCAAAATTAATACTTGTTTAGCAATAACCACTTTTTTACTGTTGCAAGAGAAACCCGGTTCCCTGTTGACAAAAAGGTATGTTAAAAATGACAAAGTGAGTTTTTATGTAGGCCTAACATAACTTGGTAAACTTTCATTTGAGTTTTTTTTTTCTTAAATATTTGTTTTGTATGTGCCATATGGTCCTTCAAACGCACAGCTTTTTCCTCCCACACGACACTCTTCCATAAAAGCAGAGTCAGTCTTTCAAAAATTGTACATAGTGGAGTTTAAATTCACATGAGAAAGCTATCTCCTTACTGTCTAGAAAGGTATTTTAAAAAGACAAAAAGAAGAAAAATGAGGGAAGGATATGATGAAGCTTTGACAAAACAGCTGCAGATCAGTGCACTGGACTTTCAAATAAGGTTTACTGGATACAGTCCATTAGATTTCTTACTGTATTTTTACTGTACTTTTCCTACAGAGTGTCCTCTTCTACATCATGTTAGATTTCAAAACAAATAAATAGAGTGGGGTGGTGATCAGTGGTGCCTGGTTCCCTTTGGATGGACCTCCAGCATCCAGTGAACAGGTGTAGGGTGTGGCACACCCCTGGTCCTATGCTCCTCCCTCCAACCAGAAATGGCCCCCATGCTTTTACACCTACATCCTTTTAACTGGACTTGTACAAATATAACTTGCCTTAAAAAATGATATTGTACACAGCAGTGATCATCTGTCCCTAAAGAAAGGAACTGAGATTTTCTACTGGAATCAAGTCATCTGGAGGCTTTGTTCTTTATTCTTTTTATCATTAACATGAGCTGACGTTTTGACTAATACATAAATAGGTATGATTGACCACATGATGTGTACTAGCTTTAACTTTGAGACAAACAGCAGATAAAATGTTGAAGGAGACAGTGCTACTCGCGATTGGTCTTAGTCACTTTTGCAAGAATTATTAAAGAAAGACATTGTTGAGCCTTTAACCTCACAGGAACATCATGAATAAGCCTGTGTCCAACAAAAAACTTTACTTTCTAACTCTCCTGCTCTTGGATTACCAGATTACTGAAAACATATTTGTCATATTATTCTGTGAAAGAAATAAAATAGCAGCAGCCCCCCCAACTACCTTAGGGTGATGGCCACAATGGTGCATATAGTGGAAATGGTGGCTGTACTAACATTCTGTCAAGAAACTTTTATCACAGTTCTGCATTCTGCAGAATTGTTATTGGAATGACTGAAAACACAGCACTCATCTGCTGCAAGATTGTCTAATTATGAATTATTTTTTCTTAATAACTCTTTTTTGCAAGTTATTAGATGTCCACCTCCTAACCCTTCCTCTCTAATTCCTACAGTGGACAAAGGAAAACCATATGATTCTGATTTTGTAGTTAACCATTTGCTTCTTCCTAGATCTGATTTAAAAGATGCCCATTTACCAAATTCTGAATACAGTAAACTCTCAGTTAACCAGAACTCAAGCAATCAGCACTCTCAAGCAACCGGCAAAAAATTGAAGAAATACAGTGTTATTTTCATGTGTTACACTTTCTGTTTTCCCCCCACAGAAATATGCCTTACATTTTTAGTCTTTAAGAGTTTTAAAAAGGAAGATAGGAATACATTCCCTCTCCCCCCAACCTGAGAACAAGTCAAACCAAACAAATACTATAGGGTACAGTATTAGGTAAGCCTATTTTATAATAACTCTCAAGCAACCAGAAACTACAGTTATCCGACATCTACCAATCCCCATTTATTTTATTTTATTTATTTATTTTATTTTACATTTGTTAACCGGGTGTTAACCCATGCGTGCCGGTTAACTAAAAGTTTACTGTACTGCTATTTGTTGATGGATCCTTTGTTAGGAGGAAAGATGGCATGTTAGTAGTAACATATTCCATGTGCAAAAACTGGACAGTTAAACAGAAATGTGTCTGCTCAAGTAACCAAACTTCTAGCCATTATAAAAGCATGTTAAATTACAAAGCATAAAACTGCAACAATTTTCACACATTTACTTTACTTGGTTAATGTCCCGAAGAAGTCCTCCAGGTTTAACAGGCATGATCTCCCTTTTGACAAAGCCAAATATAGTAGGTCTATAGTTCCCAGGGTCAGTGGAAGCACCACCTTTGTGCAAGGGGATAATGATGGTAATTTTCCATTCAGCTGCGATGAAGCCAGTGCTTAGACTATGATTGAAAAGAGTACCCAGTGGTGTTTCTAATTCTTGTTTGAGCCCATGTAGGACGCATCCTCCTGGGATGTTGTTAAGGTCCCATAGATGCTGTGTTTTTGGCCTTAAAGAGGGCATTCATGACCTGCTCTTTAGAGATACAAGGTAGAGGACAGGTGGTAGGGATGTCATAGGATACGTGTGGTGGGGACAGGGTAGTGAAGTTTTCACAGAACCTTTCAGCCAACAGGTTAGCTATGTCCACAGGCTCAGTATATGTGGTGTCATTAACTACCAGTTCAGCACAACTCTGGGCCTTTTCTTTAAGGTTACAGATGTAAGTAAAGAATGCCTTATGGTTGTCCTTAATTGAGGAAGCTAATTTGGATTCATAGTTTGCTTTGGATGACTTTACAAAAAGACTTATTTACTTGTTTAAGCTGAGGATGGAGTTTTTGCAGTTCAGGGCTCACTCCCTCTTACTCTTAGACAGCAATTTCTTACTCTTATTGTAAAGCTTACTAATGGCAGTTGTCCACAAGACAGGTTTGCTTCTTCCTTGAGGAGCTTGTCTTGGTCCTATCCGTTATGGCTGAGTCACTACAGTTATACAGGTGTTTGTGTAAAGCATTGGTGTAGAACTCAGCATAGTTGCCATTTCCATCTCAGAGGGAGGTGCAGTAAAGCTATTTATACCATCCTATAAGAGGTTATAATCTGCTTTGGAGAAGTTTTTTTAGTTTAGTTGCTGCTGGGGGGGGGGGGGCAGGTCATGTTTGATAGTTACTTTGAATGACACTGATTTGTGGTCAGATCTCACTAGGGAAAACCTCACAGTGGGGGTGCTACAGTGTTCCCCCATATTGGTAAGCACCAGATCCAGGATGCTGGCACCCCTTGTGGAAGTGTCAACCAGCTGGTCCAGAGCATGGGAGTTAAGGAAGTCCGAGGAACCTCTGGGCAAGTGAGTTTGAGCATGAGTAATTTACCCAGTCAATGGATGGGTAAGTTAAAATCGCCCAAAACCATGGTGTTCAGATGTATCTTGACAGACTCAAGTAGATCCAAATAGGCAGACTGGGTGCCCTGATTCATGTTGGGGGTTCTATAGCTAGCAATGACTTGAATAGGTGTCCTATCAACAGTTAATTGCACCTGAATTATCTCCAGGGAATCATAGTGTTTAACCAATCTGGAGGTGTATTTATCTTTAATGAATATCAATGCACCACCTCCTTTAGTTTTCATGCCTTCAGTTTGTGGTCTGAACGTGTGGAAGGCAGTGTAGCCTGGTATGGCTGGGGTGCTCTCCACAGCCTTGAACAAGGTCTCCGTGACTGCACAAATGTCTACGTCTTCCAAGGTGAGGACTGCTTCCAGTGAGTGCAGTTTCATGTTAAGATGCCTAGCATTTAGCAGCATAACCTTGAGGTTGTTTTCAGATGGAGGATTTACATCCGGAATTTTGTCCTTGAGACATTGCCTAAAAAAGGCACTATGGGGGTGGCAAGAGCCTTAGCCAGTAGCTGAAATCTCAGGGGTAACAGATGAAGACCATCTCTGGCAAAGCACAGAGGTCTGTTGATCATGTCATCCCAGGCTGACAGATACACCAGAAACTAAGCCAATTATTGAAGTCAATTATTTTCTGTTTGTATGTAGGCATCATCCTAGGTGAAGGTAAAATGCTGCTTAAGGCTAGGGACATAACTGCCTGAGACGCACAATCCGAGAGCTCAGTCATGTATCTCTGCATATAGTCCAGAGAGATACATTTCAGGTCATTCACACTGACATGGACTATGACAGAGTCTTAACAGTACCTGTTTTTGAGACACTAGAGTGCATGTGTGATATGGTGGATCCCGGCACCTGAAAGACAGCTGACCGTGAACTTCTGCTTATCCAGCCTGGTGAAAAGGACATTTGTGTGTCTCACGATGGAATCACCCTATGACTAATATGTTTGGTTTTGTGTTTTGCCTTAAGGGCTTGACATGTGAAACACTGGTGTGTGAGCTATTATGTGCATCATGTTCTGCAGAGGAAATATTATGCATAGCGAGCTTGTGTTTGTGTATGGGAGGATTCTGGTGTCTAGGTATGTTTCTGATGAGGGCTTCCACATATGTAGGTATGTGTGATGTGGGATTGGGTGAGTAGGAGGTGAGGTGCACATGCTGACAACCTGCTCATTGTCATATGTACTAACTGGTGTGCGAGAGAGCATAGATTTAAGGTTGTTAATAAAGTTGAATCTGTCGTGTGTTGAGTTTGTTTGGAGTTGGAGTAGACGGTTGTCGGTGCACATGATGCAGCTGCTACACTGCCTCAGGATGCTCATGTTGACCAAGCTGGGTGGAGAAACCATGGGAAATTGTCTGTCCATAGTGTTAGGTAAATTTATATGGTCAGAAAAAGAAATCGCACTTAGGAATGGCTAGTGTATGACAGTTGTGTTGGTCTCTCTGAGGCTAGGCTTAGTGTTACACCTGACAATAGAGCCGGGCCATGAAAACGTCTAGAGGACCACAAGCAAAGTGCTAAGGGAAATTTAACAAGCAAAAACATTTGCGTCTACAACCACCAATGGTAACCACTGCTATGTGGCATTGCAAGATGGTGTGCTACACACAAAAAGTGCAAATGCATGGCTTAAATAAAACAACAAATAAGCCTTTTAACTCAAACTAGCTAATAAGGAAGCTCTCTCTGAGCTCTAATCCAGCCACCCTCGATTAGATGGGACCAAGACAGCACTCTCTTCCTACAAGGGTACAGAAGGGCCTTCTTCAACAAAGATGGTTTGAATCTGATGCTCAGAAGTTACAACACAGATGCAGAAAAGTACAGTTGTGTACCTACCATAAATGTAGATGTTTGAGTGTATTCACTGTTGCAGTCATTACAATTGGGTTATCCTGCTGGTAGGCTACCCACAGTCGGCCTGAGTTCCAAAGTCTAGGTCCGGCATTGGTTGCGGTCGCCTCCTCCCTGACGTCAGTGCGCCAGGGATATAAAAGATGCAGCCGATGCCATTTTCTTCAGTTTTTCTTGAATCCCTATCAGAGGGTATAGTTTTTTTTTGCAGTGGAAGCCTTGACCCCTTTGGGACCCTGAGAGATAGCTTCTGGGTCTGCAGCAGGGTTTTTATAAAGAAATTTATGTGAATCAGGAACCCTGTAGTATCTGTCTGGTTTAACAGGAGCTGGTGGCAAAGAGTCAGGAGACAGTCTGGACTCTGAAAATACATAATCTACAATGTCTGAAACAGGTGGAGTAGCAAGGGGCCTGTGCTGAGGTAATAAAAGGAAGTCTCTGAGCCTTTTCTTGGATACTGAGTAATCTTGGCTCTCCCAGTGGAAATGCTCCCTCATAGTATGCAGGTTTTCCCCAAAAGAATAATCCTCAGGACGAGAGGATGAAGGAATAGATTCTTCAGCATCAGAATCCTCATAGGGAGGAAGAGAATATTCCTGTTCAGAAGAGGAATCAGAGGAAATGGAAACCTGATCTGAATATGCATATTCTATCTCTTGCCTAGGCCTCTTATCAGGAGGGGGATGGGAACCCCTGATCAAAGTAATTAGGTCTTCGGCCGTTTTAAGCATCTGTTTTTTAGGCATGGAGGCCTGTCCAGGAGAATGCTGTACTTGTTTCTTTGTCTTTAGAGCTGCTTTAGTCTTTGCCTTTGAAGCTGAAGTTGGTTTTACATATAACTGTTTAGGCCTGAAAACACCCTTAGAAGCCGATGCCTGCTCAGCGGCTCCGGACCCATCTGAGGGAATAGTTTCCAAGTGTCCAATACCTTGAGTTTCCAGCGGCCTAGTTGGCTCCACGTGGGAGTCAAAAGTGGCCTGTGGCTCTGAGGTAGCAGATGTCAGAGGCTGCGAAAGCACCTCACTGAGAACTGGCGAACCGGCGACAGGCCTAGCTAAAGCCTCGTCATCGGTTTTGGACCTCGGGTGCCTGTCCTTTTCTTTGCGTTTTTTATAAATTCCGGTAGTCGGTTGCTCCGACGTCATTATATAGTTGAATCTTCTGCCAAAATAATGAAATGCAAAATCGTACCGACGCTTAATAGTGCGCTGGTTAAATCTAACACAAAACCGACAACTAGCAACGTCGTGGTCAGGGCCTAGGCAAGGAATACAGTAAGAATGAAAATCCTTATGAGTTATTTGCTTCCCACAAGAAATACAATTATTAACTTTTTTTGACATTGGTCTGGAGCAAGAAAAACGTTTCCCCAACGGGGTACTTAGCTTTAATGAAGACTTCGGATCTGAAATTCGAATTTGAAAATCTCAGGAGTCAGCCGACCGGCACTTGCGAACTGCTTTTGCTTCGGGCACCGCACAGCAAGAAAGACTGAAGAAAATGGCGTCGGCTGCATCTTTTAAACCCCTGGCATACTGACGTCAGGGAGGAGGTGACAGCAACTGACGCCAGACCTAGACTTTGGAACTCAGGCCAACTGCAGGTAGCCTGCCAGCAGGATAACCCAATTGTAATGACTGCAACAGTGAAACACGATGAACATCTCCAAACCTGTAACTGGTCTATGCTACAGTTGAACTAGTACAGTATACAGTAAAATGTGGAAAAAATAAAAACAGTTCATACAGACAGTAAAATGCAAATACAATTAAAAGTGCTATATAAGAGCAAAAACAGGCACTTAAAGTTAATCGGGAGCAACGGATGCCTCAGATCTTGTTTTATTGCTCAAGTGATACAAAACAGTCTATATTCAGGAAGTCTGAATCCAGCCTATGCTACAAAACACAAGAACACTAGAAATCCAAAGTGCATAAGATCACAATCACAACAGCAAAAAAAAAAAAAAAAAAAACAGTTTAAATAAAGCAGCAATTCAGTAGAACACTGTCCTCAATTTAAACAGGCAACTGACAAGCAGTAATAAAACCGGCAGAATAAATGCAATTGAACACAAGTACAAGCAGCAACAACAGCAAAATAAAGTAGAAAGAGGCACAAATACAGTAGGAGCAGCTGAATAAAGTGTATTTTTTTTCCAATGGACAATGACTGGAAGTCAGCTACTGCAACCAGCTGAAACTTCAGGATGGAGTTTGTTTCAGAATCAATAGTATGTGGACTGCAAAAAGACAATCTATCATCCATGTATGCAATTTGCCAAAAATCCTCTCCAGTCCCAGCCTGCTCAATATTCAGATAGACTTATCATTGGGTTGTCTGTCATAATATAATCATGATTTTGCTGTCCTTCCTTCTCTCATACATAGCCAATTGGAGTTGTAAGGACTGAACAATTTCTTTTATTAGAGATAAATGATTTGCAAAAATTATGGATAAATATTTGGTTAAAATTGAGCAGAGAACACCAGACTATCATTCTAAGTTTCATACTTTCACTGCTGCATTATATATGTATGCAAAAACATGAACATTAGTAATTTTTGGGTGCACGCACATATGACAACTGCACACAGTGGGGTTATTACATTAATTCCAATATCAGCAACTGAGGTAGAAAATGGAGCAGCATTTCATACAATTTTTCTAACCAGAAATCAGGAAGCTAAACACAACTCGGTATAACTCTACCCTCTTTAGACTGGTTCATCTTCAATTATCAATGACTGTTAAGGGACATTAAGAATGGGACACTGTATGTTAAATGGAGTAACTGCAATCTCATTAAAAAAATACATGATGGGGGTGGACGGTTTGGCATGATGGCATTGCATGAATTTTATTATATTGGTCAAGATCAAGCATGTCCCCGGTTAAAAATAGACTGGTGGGATGTTGTTAAATAGGCCATGTAATTCAGCTGTTCAAAATACAGAGACTAACTAATGGGAAAATTTGTAATGTTTACCAAAAGAGAAGGCAAAGGACATTAAAAATCCTGTCAGTAAAACATACACTTCTTGGGTTTATCACCAAGCCATAGAAAAGATTGCATTTACACATTTAGAAAACATGGACCTGGATGATGGTTTTATTTGTGAAGCAGGAATTATGCCCAAACCATCTAAACTATTGGAAATATGAAGTAATGATACATTTGAATCAATAAATCAGATTGCAGTTGAAATGACTGCCATGTGCAGTGTGATGCTGCAAAATGGAATGCCACATGATTTCTTCCTTGCTTCTAAGGGTGGTTTGAGCATGTTCATCAAAGGCTATGCCTACAGCCTCAAAGGCAATACACAATTGTGCGCAGAGCTCAAATGGAGTCACCTATACTGAGTCAGAAGATATAGCAAACCTGTTATCCAATAAATTCAGCTCCAACTTTACCCCTCTCTCCCCCTCAACCTTCCCTCAGGAAATATCATCCAATATAACTCCCCCTGCTATCACCTTAATGCTTTTTCTATGGCCAAGAACACTGCAACAATGGTCCCATACAATATCTTAGGATGCCTTCTAAATAGCATGAAACATGACCGGTCAGGTCCTCTGGAATTGCTATTTAACTGTAGCCTCCAAACAGATTTCATACCTCATGAATGGAGAATAGCAACAGTTGTCCCTCTGCACAAAGGTGGGCCATCTACAGACCCTGGAAATGACAGACCCATAAGTCTCACTAGTATCACATGCAAAGCCATGCAAAGAATCATCACGGAAATGATCAATAACGATACAGTAAAGCTTCAGACACTGGACCCAACTCAATTTGGTTGTGACAATGCCAGGGCATGCCTACTCAACCTGATGGACTTCTTTGAGAAGGTCACCAAAGCACTGGATGAGGTCAAAATGGCTCACACCACCTACCATGACTTGGCCAAGGCATTTGACACAATACCCATCTCATGCATTGCTGACAAACTCAAGAGGTTAGGTGCAAACCCTTATGTCACCCAGTGGATAGCCAACTGGCTTATAGACAGTACCCAGGAAGTTAGAATTGTGGAGTCTACCTCTACAAAGAGGCCAGTTACAAGTGGAGTCCCTCAGGGATCAATCCTGGGATTGCACCTTTTTGGAAGTTACTTCTCTAAAGTCAGGGCCAATGTTAATGGCCTCTGGCTGACTAAATTTGCAGATTATTGCAAATTAGGAGCTGTCACTGAATCCCATACCGACACAAATGTTCTCCAGGAAGGTCTGACACAGACAAGCAACTGGTGTCATAGCCATTGACTAAAATTAATGCCAAGAAATAAATAATAATATCCTTCGGGAAGTCATCCAACCTGGTAACTATCATATTGATAACACACCCCTTAGAGCTGACTCAGTAGTCAAGGACTTAGGGACACACAAAAGCAGTAATTTAGCCTTTGACCATAACGCGACTACAGTAGTAAGGAAATAATTCTATGTTGTGCAACGTATTAACAAAGGTATGACATCTAAGTCCAAGGAAGTCATTGTAATAAAACAAATATAATAAATCTTTGGGTCTACTCCAAGCAAGCTAGACCAGGAGTTTGAAAAACAGTGTCTCACAGACAATTACTCAAATATCTTGTAGCGTACATGGCCAGCTGTTCACGCACAACCATGACTATTTGTTTGGGTGAGGTATGGCAGCCATATGGTGACAGTGAAGTTGCCACATCTAGTCCAAGCACAGTAGCTGAGTTCTAGCAAGGCAAGTATGGCAGCCCATGGAAGGGAATGGGAGATGGAGAGAGAACAGATGAAGGTTTCAGGCAGCAATCAGGAGTGGGAAATACATTTAGGAGGGACAGCTTTAGGCTTAGAGAGTGGAAGGCGGAGGAGAGTTTAGGTTTAGGGAGTAAGAAGAAAGTTTTAGGTTAGGGAGTGGAAGTCAAGTTTTAAGATTAGGGAACGATCAGGGACATTACATTTAAATAGTGGGAATGACGTTTTAGGTGTAGGGAGCTGAAGGATATATATGGTTAAGGAACAAGAGTGCAGAGTTCATGTTAGGAAGCAATTGAGGATGATAAGTTTAAGGAGGGATAGTACAGTTTTAAGTTTAGGGAGTGATTAGGAACTTTAGCGTTATGGAATAGAATGCTATGGTTAGGGTTAGTGATGGGATGGGAGTTTTAGGGTTAGATTTACAGTTTTGGTACAGCTATGCATTTCATTAGGGTTTGGTGGTTGGAGGGCTAGGCAAATAACTAGGACTGGACCTAGTGAGATTAAGAATACTTGCCATTTACAGCAAGTGGTAGTATGCAAGTGTGTCAAGAGCTACTAGCATTAGAACACTTGTAGGGGACCCTAAATCTCCATACAATGTTTGTCTTCTTTGTAAAAAAGGACAAGGTTTTGTTTTTTTTACCTTACAACATATCTACTCACAAAGTTAACCTTGTAGCAACCACTTTCAATCATAAGCAAAGCAACACTTTTGCTAGACTCCCTCCTTTTCAAAATAATACATCTACAGTATTACTACAACCTAGTCAACATACTGCCCATTAAAAGACACTGGCTACTCCTTAAAAAAAATGACAGCATTAACTTAAACCTAATCAGACTACCCTATGCATCAGCTAATGGGGAAAAGCATTTAGCAGTACCAACCTTGCTTTATGGGACAAAGCTTCAGCATAAAAACAGGGAAACAAAACGTGATTCCTTCAAACATAAACTAACATACTTCATGTCAATGAATAAATATGTTCATGCTCCAGGGATAGTGGTTAAAGACCACCATAGAAGGCTACACCACATGTGCTTTCCATTAAATAACTATTTAATCCTTCTGTGGTAATAACAACACAATGCTTATGAAAACAGATTTACTAAGCAAATGTTTACGACTCTCACTGAACAAAATGCATCTGACAACGTTGCTTACAGTTTTTCCTAAGCATCAACTAACACCAAACAACACATTCAACTTTAATAAACATTACTGAATTCTGCTGACAATGTTTTACATATTGTTCGTACTATAACTTTTACAGCTTATATGACTGTAATATGTCTGTTACTTTCATACTAACATTTATCTTTTACTGATACCATTAATTGTATCATGCTTAAGCACTATATTGCTGTATTCTTGCTCTTTTATGGGATCAGGTTGTGGCTGAAAAAGGTTCAAACTGACCAGTCCACCCAACTAGGGAACAAAATAATACATTTGTTGTGGTCTATTTTACTGAAAACAGCTTCTAACCAAATATGCTGGGTGATTACAAATAGCAAACGGTGGACTTCAAGATCATAGGCTAATAGTTACCTTTGCAGACATATATGAACTGAATACACCACAAAAAGTCATAATGTAATTAACACATTTACAGAAATGTGTCACAGACTTGGCCTTAATTCAGGAAATTAAGGTGATCAGCAGAAACGCTAAGTGCTTAATTTACAGTTAATCATGGAGTAAAGTTAGAAGTTCTTCTTGTCCCTGTAAAATAGGGCTGCTGTTCCCAGCACATTGCACAATAATATGGCAGCTGCATGTTCACGGGCATGAACTGAAAAGCTGATGGATGATATGGAGGCTTCTGACCCATACAGGAAGGACTCTTCTGGTTTCTGTATTTAGGCCTAATGGTTAATATATTCACCTTTTTAGGGTAGCAGCATCTCTTATTGGGGATAAGTGGGCTGTTATTCTTGGAGGTGAGGTCAATGTTACTTCTGGGCCACTCAAGTCTAGATTGAACTTTTTTTTTTGCAACTCTGCAGAACCACGCCTCTTCTACCTGAACCCAATAGGATCATTTTTCCATGGTCATAGAAACTGAGGATTTCTGTGTGCAGGTGAGGGCCCTAAGGCCCATTTGCTTTTGTCCAGGAATCCCCAATAAGATCACTCTCTCACATGAAAGAGCTTGGTGGTAAAGTCTTGCAGGTCAGCCTATCATCTCAACTGGCAGCCCCCCACCCCACCAACCACGGCTGCTCTTCCAACCTCCAAAACAACTGCCCTCCAATGGTTTCCCTTTGCTTGCAGTGCAACTGACAGTGAAGGCTCAATAGTCTAACGTTCCAAGGGAGAGATACCTTGTGCTAGAGGTCACCCATGTGGGGAGCAAGAGACACTTCACTTCCCCAGTATGGGTGAGCAGGTAGATGCTGATAACTCCCATCCTTTACTGCCAGCTCCTACAGATACAGGACTCCAACATGTACATGAACCAATATTTAAACTTGGATCATCCGCAGTGTAGGCAGGGTTTTATCCCTCTGTGTCAAGGAATGACCATGTCTAGATCACAATCTTGAGTGAAGGAATTTGGGGAATTCTTGATTATTCATGGTCTGGCTGATGTGTACAGGGGACCGATGAGTTTTGATTTATGTATTCATCACTGTCATTACTTAGTAACTGTTAAATTGATAAGCTTAACAGCAAGTGTGAAATTATTAGAACATTGCACGTATCTCTTCTGCACTTTTCTCATATGAAAGATGTACAATGATGATGTCATTTTGAAGGAGTCTAAGTCTTTGCTAACACCCGCAGTGTCATATTACTTGATTATTCCAATAGGTAGATTAGCACTCCTGGTAATATGAGACAAGCATTAACCAAGATTAGGATACAAAATAGGTATAAGATGGCTAGTGTTAGATAAGACTTATAAACAACATATCTAAACAGCTTATTTAGACAAGGTAGAACTGCAAAACTACACCAGAGCTAAACAAGGCTCCATAGCTTGCTTAAGGAGTGAGTTCTCTGACAAAACACGGATGGGTAGCTTAGAACATGCATAAGGCGGGGGGGGGGGTTCTTTATCATTCAAATTAAGGAGCACAAAAGCAGAGCAATAAACAGGGTAAAAGGAGAAGGAGACTAGGTAGTTGTGGTCATTTTCAATATTTTTATTTATTTTTCATTAATTTATTTTATTTCTTTACATCTAGGTTACTAGGGCATTGCACTGATCGCAGCATGGCAAATTGGACCTGTGGCAGGTAAAAAAAACTGAAAGTCCTGTGTGACAAAACATTACAAAAAAAAATTACAAAATTATACCTTCCTGGGCAATGATTGATAAATACATTTCTCCAAGTACTCTACATTGCCCAATTATCCACATGAGGCATATTAGTTGCTATACCTGTAAAGCAGGTGTCAGTGAGAGAAGCCATTAAAAATGCATTTTCAGGAAAGGTAGAAGAGTTGGTCTCTCAGTTGCTGTATACAAACACTGTTACAGAGCAGCTGGTTTGCTTCCTGTCTTTCATGTTCCATGTAAAATTGTGATATTCCATTCTCCTCCAAAGCCTATCTATGTTCGTCCCAAGCTGGACAAGTAAGTACTACTGTTCAGCAGCTACAGCCCAGTCCTAGCTCTATAACAAATTTTGACTTGAAGAGTTATGCTATGTTTTTGCCCTGAAAAAACTTTCTTCACTGTAGGTGTACATTAGTTAAGCACAGCTGGACTTTGTTAGGTCACATATCACATGGACCTCCATTACAGCAGGTTTAAGATATTACAGAGTGAAAACTCTAGCTTGCTTTTGGGAGGTGGATGTATAGTTTTTACTGACTGGTTTGTCTCTAGTGACCTTTTTACTCCTTGGTTTACATTCTAGCACTGAACACAATAGGCCTATAATCTCAATAATGCAGACAAAAAAAAAAAAAAAACAGACTCCTGCCAAGTAGTAGCAATTTTTGTACACTTCAAAAAAAGTTTAATTTCATTCCCATTTAGAGGGAGTGCTTAAGTACCAGGGGAAGATAACAGAGTGCACAGCATTCTCACAGGATTTTATTAATATATTGTATGTTCTGTTTAATGTCCAGCTTTGGACCTCTCTTTTTCTTATGCTTGAAAAGAGAAGCAGCAATGCTGTCCTATTTCTTATTCTTCATTTTTTATGGTGAGTCAGCACTTATTTTTATCAACTGAAACAAGTTCAAGGATGGTATTGTACAGGTGCAGAGACCAGATTCATTGTGCTTGCAGATGACTGCTTGCTGCTGTCCAAAAATCCACAAGGCAACTGTGTATTACTTCTGCAGGAGGTCAGTTTTCTAAGTTGTCTGTGCTCACGGTTAATATGCGCATTCTAAAATATTTCTCATTAATCTAGTTGACATGACTTAGCTAAATTTTCATCCCATGTCCCTTCATAAATACTCAAGCTGCCTTTTAATCTGCTACAGGAGTTATTAATAATTTATATTCATATATAAACTGCCAGCTGTAGGTAGAGTGAATGGCCAAAAAAGTTTTTCAAGCCAGTGGCTTACTACATTTTTCAACATGTTCCAATGCCTCCAACCTATTTTTGATTGTGGAAATTAAAGATATTGGCCAATAACTTTGCATGGGCTAGGAGTTGCCAAAAAAGACAGTAAACTGGTTCTGATGATCCCCTGTTCAAGTGGGATGACTACGATTTTTAGAATGTATTTAAGTAGGAAATCTTCTATGAAGTTTGCGGATGATATTGTGATCTGTAGTGAGAGTAGAGAACACCCTAGAGAGGTGGACATATGCTCCAGAGAGTGAAAGAATGAAGGTCAGCAGCACTAAGAGAGAATATATATGTGTATATTAGAGGGAGGACAGAGGAATGGTGAGGATGCAGGGAGTGGAGCTGGCGCAGGTGGAGGACTTTAAATACTTGGGATCAACAGTTCAAGTAATAGTGAGTGTGGAAGAAAAGTGAAGAAGAGAGTGCAAGCAGGGTGGAGTGGGCGAGGAAGAGTGTCAGGAGTGATTTGTGACTGATCGGAACCAGTAAGATTGAAAGGGAAGGTCTACAAGATGGTAGTGAGACCAGTTATGTTATATGGTTGGAGACAGTGGCACTGACAAAAAGGCAGGAGTCAGAGTTGGAGGTGGCAGAGTTAAAACTGTTAAGATTTGCATTGGGTGTGACAAGGATGGACAGGATTAGGAATGAGTATATTAGAGGGTCAATCAGGTTGGATGGTTTGGAGACAAAGCCCGAGAGGCGAGGTTGCACTGGTTTGGACATGTGCTGAGAAGTGATGCTGGATATATTGGGAGAAGGATGCTAAGGATGGAGCTTCCAGGTAAGAGGAAAAGAGGAAGGCCTAAGATACGGTTTATGGATGTGGTGAGAGAGGACATGCAGGTGTATGGTGTGACAGAGTAAGATGAAGAGGACAGGAAGAAATGGAAACAGATGATCCGTTGCGGCAACCCCTAACATTAGCAGCTGACAGAAGAAGAAGAAAAAGATTTAAGAGGAAATCCTCTGAAATACACTGAAAATAACTCTACTCACAGCCCATCCTAAACTTGTTTGAATTGTTACCCAAAAGAATGCTAAAAAGGTTAAAAACAAAAAGAAAAGAAAGCAGTACACTTTACAGGCCACACAGAAGTCTGTGCAAGCACTGACTAAGCTTACAGACTTTTTGCATTTGAACCTCACTTAGCTACCTTCTTTTTCTGCAGAACAAGTAAGATTTTGGGAAAGAGGGATTTCTAGAGGCTCCTGCGGTTGTGGCATTCCTAGTTCTCCCTTGCGAAATCTGAACCATATGGATAAAAGCCTATCTTTGAGAATTTGTGTGAGCTATCTCCCTAATTAAATTGTTAGAGGGGTTCAAGATAATGCATGTATACAAACAGTTTATTATTCCCTTAAATTTATGCAGCATAGTACAGGAAATCATTTAAAGAACTATTTGTAGGACGTGGGTCAGAAAGCAGCAAAGCATCAAAGTAGGAAATTTTGGGTGAGGGATGAGGAGATTTCCCCATATTCAGTTAAATCTGTATTTGTTTATCCATGATAGATACTGGGTCATCTTGCACAGCTGTAATTTATGTTACAATAGTACTGCAATGTGTGTGCTTTGTAGTAATGCCACAACTGATGTTATATAAAAGTTCTGTAGTTGCCCCCTTGATACAAGAAATTTGGTCTTTGACATTTAGCTACTTGTGTGATACTGTACTGTAGGTAGCAATACCCCCATTAACACAGGACTTATTAGATTGCCATTTTGCTCTCAGTCTTTAAGAAGTTAGGATGTGGACAACAAAGTTATATAGGAGAGGTGGCAAAACTAGTTAGGGCAGTGATTGCTTCCAAGTGAAAATACCCTTAGGAACTTTTTGGTTCAGAAAATCTTTGCCAGTTCACACATTCGGAGACTACTCTTAACAGCTGTTGAGCCAATTAGCACCATCTCAAATTTTGCTTGCTAGTAAGTGAGCCGAGGCTATAATTTCTGGCATGGGTTATATTCAGTCTGAACTGAAATTTATAGTCAGGGGTCTGGTAAATCCTAATTTATTTCACTGCCAATATTGTTAGGCATTTAGTCTGCTTCATTTCCATTTGTGCAACTGTTTTTTTTCCTGGTGCAGTACAGACTGTCTGTCACCTTGCTAATTCATCTCACAATATATCAATGTGAAAATATAATGCCTTTTTTTCTGATATTCTAAATAATCACCTACTTGCAATACAAAACTTGTGCCAAAAGAAAAACAAAGCGACTGTTTTTGTTAATCTTGTATTATTCATCAAAAATCAAATCAGAATATTAATTAGAATAAATAATTACCAGAGTATATCAACTGTCCCTCCCATCATCAACCATGAATATTTTTAAGTATATAAAAGCCATGATCTCCATTGGAAGCTGTATAGGTTTCAAACAGCGATGATACTATTCTGCTTCCGACAATCAGTCCAGCCACTTTCTCAGGTTCTATGCATTCGAGGAAAGAAAATGTAGCAGCAGTTCAGTCCTGTAGATTTCAGACATTCAGTTTTTGGGAAGTATGTGGCACTACGTTTTCAATTTACTTCAGACACTTTTATACTGGGTATTCTTGTGTACCTTAGACTGTAAGTGTAAGGATTATATATTCCAGTATTCCACAATATGCCTTTAGTGGACTGCCTACTATGTCTATTTTTAAATAGAGTATCTACGGTTATGATTCCTACTCAACCAACCATACGACTATATATATACAGCACATGGATGAATAAAGTAATGATTTCACATCTTAAAAACAAAGAATAATGTTTGGCTAGTCACCTATTTTTTTAAATATCTTATTGAGATTAACATTTATCAAGTATGTAAATAAATAATGTTTTCAAACACATTCCATTAACAAATTCAATATAGCTCTTTAATTCACACCACTGCCTAATACATTGCTGACCACCCTCTAATATAGAGTGCCAGTTTTATTTTCTCTACCTACTGATTTTACCTCCTTCCACTTCTGATCCTTGTATTTTTCCCCCTTTCAACATCTGGATTTACTCAAAAATTTCATGAGGCTACAAATTGGTCTTATTGCACTCTACATGCTAAATTCTCTTTGAATCCTATTCATAGCTTCCACACTCAGTGGCATCTCCTCCACTCCCTTGCCTCACAACTTTCCATTTCATCCTTATACTCTTTTTTTTGAACAATAACGTAAGTGTTATGATCCTATTTTCCTTAAAATAACCTACCTTTCTATATTGTAACCAGACAGACAGACAGACATACCTCCAGTCACAAATCAATTCACTTTTTTTAGTGTTTCCACCATGTGGTAATTAGATATAGGGGATAAAGTTGCTTATACTGCAAAGAATTAGGATCAGGTTTCTCTACTCATAATGATGTGTTCTCAGTGTGGGTATGAGCATCCACCTCTTTGCTATAGACTCAAAGCAAATTTCTTTAAACCCATGCCTTACACATATAAATACTTTGATTATGATCAGAGGTTAAACCATATTACTCTGTATCCTGCTCCTCACCCAGTTTGCCAACTTTTAAGTAACAATAATACAACAAATGAGACGGGGTAGATCTATTTCTTTATTATCTTATTATTACCTCCTTTCATACACTGAACTGTAAAACTGAGCATTTTGGGATCACATAGTTACTTCTCTGACATACAATGCTGTAAACATCTTCCTGATTTTGGGTCTGAAAGTAAAGTCTTCATCCATCTTTGTTAAAATACTCAATGTGGTGGGTTGAATGCTGAACATTTCTCTGTGTTCTGAATCTCCACTCTGTCACCCCTTCTAGTCATGCAGTTCAACAGTATGCAACACTGACCTACTAATCTCATTTTCAGTAAAACCATATCCCATGCTATACTTTCATCTAAAATCACTCTCCAGTCTGGCCACAAGAATCACTGCACATGTGTTCACATCATGGGGGTGAATAACAGGACGGCTTAGTGGCAAGATGTCTGCATTACAGATCCAGGGTCTAGGGTTTAGTCCTGATGTAATGACACTGTCTCTGTGGATTCTGCACATTTTACACATGTGTGTACATGTTGGGAGGTCTCCATGCACTCCAGTTTCCTCCAATTTCCCAAACACATGCTGGTTGACAGGCTAATCTAAATTATCTCTACATACTGCATTTAAATGTGCCCTTGTGCCATGAGTCATGTATGAAAGTGTTTGACCACACTTCATACATATCATCAACCTCCTTTTTCCCATTTTCTCCATGGGGTTGGTCTGTCTTGTCAACTGTCACCACCACTCTTGATTAAGCCTTAGTCTCCAAACTTCAACAGTCATGCCTGATTGTCACAGGTCTTCTCTCACACAATCCATGAATGTCTTTGACGGATGTTCTTGTTTCAGCTTGCCATCTTCCTACTACTCCAAGATCACCGTCACTATACCATCTTCTGCCTTCATGGATATGTGCTTGAACCACCATAATCTGTGGTCTTTGGCCTTCTTTGCATTAAGAGCAAACTTAGCTTATGCTCTGATGTCATCATTTCTTCATCTGTTCCAGAGTATGAATTCTACCACCTGTCTAGAGCATTTTTTTCTCCATCACTTCCAGTTTCTTCAACTGATCTGCCTTTCTTGCCCAGGTTTTTGAAACATACAGAAGTAGCAGTCACCCCACCATTTTGTTCTCCTAATTTTTCAGCTACTTTGTCATTGTTCTGCCACAAACATCCGTGACACTCAGTGCCAGTTGGCCCTCTGTGCTCCCCCCGTGTCTAGATCCGACTTTCAACGCACTTCTTCTACACCTCCAACATATATGAACCTGTTAGCCTGTTCCACTATTTTCACTTAAATATAAATTTTCAGCTTCCTCGGATTTCTCCCATTTAATGCCATAGCATCTGTCTTGTCGGTATCAGCTTCAACCCATGTGCCTTCAGTTTTGCAATCCATTCCTCAATCATTTACTGAAGTTCTTGCTCAGAGTCTGTTTGTAATGTCACATCATCTGCATACAGAGGCTTTGTTGATCTGGCTCTTTGAACCTGTTTACTAAAGTACTCCATCAACAGTATAAGCAGTGCTGGACTCAGAGATGATCCATGACATACCCCATTCCCTATGAGTCTATACACTGTTTGCACTTGTGTTATTGTGTCCTCATATAAAACCTGCACTAATTCTACCAATGTTCCTGTGACTCCGAATCATCCCAGGACTGCCTAAATCAACTTTCTTGGGACCTTGTGATATGCTTACTTCAAGTCAAGGCATTCTCATTTGGACTTTTTCCTCATTTCTAGCATATTCTCTGCTGTCTCAAAGCAAGCATTGTGTCACCTGCTGCATGCTGACCTGAATCTGAACTGCTCATTCCCTATCTTGTTGTGCAATATTCTGCATATTCAATTATCACTCATATTCTGCAACACTGACATACAGTGTGACAGGAGTCTGATGCCTCTTTATTGTCCACAGTTGTGAATATTCCCTTTGTTTTTGTACATTGGAACTAGAATGCTTATTATTCTGTTATCTGTGATATACCTTTCTCAAATGGATGGGTTAGTGGAATGGCATAACTCAACCTTTAAATCAGTGTTGAAAACAGAGAATGAATAAAGAGATGACTGTAACTAAAAAATGCCCTGTGTAATGTTCTGAATATAGGAGGTATCCAAAGTTTCCATGAGGTGTGGCCCATTTCATTTTTATTTAGCAAGAGGCACTCAGGACTGTTTGGGAAGTAGAAAAGATATTTTTGGGAGAGTTACTGGATACTAATGGGTACTATACAGACCCTCAAGAGAGACTGAATGCCATAATGCCAATTATGCAAGGTCATACGGAAAAGACTCAAAAGGAAATGTATAACAGAAATACCAAATTTAGGGAGTTTCCAGAGGAGAACCAAGCTCTGCTTCCACTCCCCATGTCCAAAAATATGTTCCTTGTTAAATGCATGGACTATATGAAAAACTAAGTAAGTAAATGAAATCATTTATATGGTTAGACAACTGGGAAGAAGACATGCACAGCAAATCTATCACGTGAATGTTTTGAAATGTAAATGGGAAGTACATGTGGATATAGTGGATACAATATTTGAAAGGAAAGACTATGAAAAAGAGAGATGTGTACTCTCAATCTCTCCAGCAGAAAAAACATTTCTTTGACTCAAAAGCAGAAGGGCCAAGAGTGTTCTTTTGAGGAATAAAGATATATTTTAGAACTACAAGAGAGTGAGCAATGCATATAAAGGACTATAACGAAACAGTCCCACTGGAAAAAGTCAGACTAAGGCCATAACAGATATCAGAAGCTCAAAGTCAGGCCATGAAAGAGGTGATAAAAAAGATGCTGAAATTCAGTGTTATTGAGTAATCCATTAATTAATGGATTGGCCCCATTGCTTTTTTCCCCAAAAACTGGATAGCACAATTTAGTCCTTTAGTGATTTCAGAAAATTTAACAGTATCTCCTAATCTGGTACCTATCTTATGCTTAGGTTTGATAATAAACTGGCAGAAAGGTTGGCGAAAGTAGAGCTTCTGATGACTTTAGATCTCAAAAAGGGAAATTGTTAAATTTAGTCGATTGACAAGACAAAACATCATTCTTCATGGATGAAGAATTCTTCAAGTATACGGTCCTACCATTCAGCCTTCATGGGGCTTAGGACATGCTCTAAAAGCTAATGGACAATGTGCTAAAATCTTATGAAGTGTACAATGCAGTCTATCTGTGTGATGATGTTATCCTGTCAAAAGACTGGTACTGTCATTTCACCAAAGAGCAAACACTGCTTACTTCACTGGAATAAGTAGGCCTTAGATAACTTAGTTAAAGCTCCTAAATGCAAGACAGGAATGGATGTGGTGAGAGACATCAGACAGATGATTAGAAGAGGTCTGTTTAAAATCTCAGAGAGAACAGGCAGAAATTGTTAGGCACTGACCTATTAGGGTTAGCTGGGTATTACCAGGAAATTTATCCCACAGTTTGCAACTACTGCCTGTCCTCCTACCAAACTCAGAGAGAGACAGGTGGACCCAAGACCCTGAGGTTGAAGAAGCTTTCAAAAACTCATAGAAAAACTATGTGCATAGCCATTCATGCTGAAACCTGACTTATTTTATTGTTTCTATGGATGCCTCCAAGGTTGGGCTGGGAGCAGCATTTTATATATATATATATATATATATATATATATATATATATATATATATATATATATATATATATATATATATATATATACACACATATATAGATATATATATTTATATACATACACATATATATATATGTATATGTTTATATTTTTGACCTCTGTAAATCAAGCTTAAATATTCACCTGAGTAACCAGTAACAAAAGCAGGTAGAGCTTTCGATTTTACCGTAGGTTTGTGGATGATGTCTTTATTTTATGGGAGGGCGATGAAGACAGTCTTTGTAGTTTTTTTATCATCTATCAATGAGTCCACAACTTTTTTACATTTTACGCACAGGATGTCCTATGAGGAGTTGGACTTCTTAGATGTGGCTGTTGTTAGAGATGAGACAGGGTCAGTCTACACGAAATTACACAGGAAGGATTGCCATGTCAATCATCTCCTACATCGCAATAGTGCACACCCCCCTCATATTTTTAGGAATGTTGTCACTAATCAAGTTATGAGGGCCTCTACACTTAGTGTCAGAGAAGTAGATTTTGACTGTGAATTAAGCAAAGTTACTGGCTATTTAAGAGAACGAGGTTATGATGATAAGATCTTAACACAACACGTACCTGTGGCTGTCCAGAAGCGAGGTAGAGAAGCAAGGCCTTACTTCTCTCAGAGGAGACAACATACAGATAAGCCCAAGGGAGATCTCACAAGTAATCCACTTAGAATGTGTTTGAAATACACATCTGATGTCAACAGACATACTGAAATCATTAAGAAACATTGGCAGGTTTTGTTGACAGATAGTAGCATAGCTGACATCATTGATACTGTCCCCAGGATTAGCTTTAGGAATGATAGATCCATCAAGAGGCGATAATGCTATCCCAGGGAGAATGTACTAGGTAGAGAACACTCTGGCACCAGCCAGTGTGGGTCCTGCAACTGGTGCGGATATATAGACAGTAGTCTGTCTTTTAATCACCCTGACCAAGGGAAGGAATATTTTTTTCATGTTTCAGCTACCTGTGACACCAGACATGTTGTTTATCTTGCCAGCTGTAAGACATGCTCTATGTTTTATGTTGGCAAGACGGATAGACATCTTAGAGAACGTGTTAGGAACACATTTACAACATTAGGAAAGGTAGCACCACCAATGCACTTGCCAAGCATGTCACTAATACTGATCAGACACATGTTTTTAGCTTCAGAGTTATTAGTTTAATTCAAGAGAGCTTAAGGCAAGGTGACATTCATAATAGGACTGAAAACTTAGAAGCAGTGTGGATTACTAAGCTGAGAGTACAGAAGGGCATGGTCTCAATGAATGTATTCCCTTAAGACCTAGATTACGAAGAAGGCCATTGAAAAGATAGTTTTTTGCTTTTTGTCTTTTGATATGTTGTTTTTAGTTTTTGATATATGTATTAAAAGTATTAATGTAGCATTTTTATAGCTACACACTGGAGTTTTTTTATTCCTCATTTTAAGCATGTCATGTGTTTTTAAATATTGTAATTAAGGATTAAGGTCATGTGATATGTTTGATAGTATAAAAGGTGTGTATCTGTAGTGCTTGAATTACACCTGAAGAAGCTCGTTTGTGAAAGCGCTTGTGTTTTTGCACTAGTAAAGGCCTTTTTGGATACCACAGCCATCAGCGTCTTATTTTTCCATTTTACTAACAAATAATGTTGATCACTGCTTTGATATGCTAAGACTGTAATGAAGTCTTCTTTAATTCACATTAAAATACAGGCTGGGAATTATGTAATTTGCAATGTCACATTGTACATTTTGATGAGCAAACTAATCAGTATCACACTGGATCAAACATGTCTTTCTATTTCAGAATTATTTAACTTTAAAGTGTGACAATAGCGTAAAAGTCAATATTGCTACAATAATTCAAATCAATTTAAACTAAAATGAGAAAAATAATAGAGATTCAGAAGAGCATTTCCAATGTCCATACCACTGTGAACCTACAATGAATGGTTTAAAGCAAAAGTTATTATTTTTGGAACGAGGGAAGAAGGGAGGGAAAATGCAACAAACTAAAAACCAAAGGTCACTTACTGGTTGCCACAGTGATATCTGATGCATCTCCTACTGTCACGTTATCAAGTCCAACTGCTGAGACAGTTACACTGTAGTTTCCTCCCGGCGTCAGTCCTGTCATGTTAGCATATTCTGTTATCACTCTCATACTGGAATATACAGTCCCATTAATGTTAACTACATAAAGACTGTGATTTCCAACTGGAGCTGTCCAGCTGATAAACACAGATGATGTTGTGGTGTTCACGACACTCAATTCAGTCACTTTTTCAGGTCCTGTGCAGTCAGGGAAACAAATATTCTGTTGTAAGTGCTGGCAGTCTATTACAGTCAATCACACCAGAAAGTTATACCTGCACATCTTTTAAAATTTGATGTGCCACAGTTCTAACTATCTTTAACCTATAAGCTTTAAACAGTAAATTTAGCAAAAGTAATCTTTGAAGTGCTTCCGAATATATGTATACCCATATGTATGTCAAAATAGCATTTAAGCAATCATAATCTTGTCTTAAAGAACAACATGAAAGCAAATACAAACCATAGATGGTTTACATGAAAAAAGAAACAAAGTGTAGCATTCCAGAAGATCTTTCTGGACATAATTCCACATTACTGGATTCACCACTTGCTGTAATGTAATTTCATACAACATACTGCATTAGATTTCTTGTCTGCTATGAGTATGGGACTCGATAATCTGAAAGATCTACCCGATTCAGTGCCTTCTCAAAGTGTTCATTACTATTGCTCAGCTCACATAACATGTCCTTTAAGGTAATACTGTCTGTACTGAACCTTTTATTGATACAAATTTTTATAATGGCTAAAGACTGACCATGGATATAGACTATAGTTTGCAGGTAAATCAGCATCATATATATTTGGGACTGTGCCAGATAGTATTAATTTTACTTAAAAGTCATTCATTTCATATTATAATACACTGAAATAGTTTTTGCATTTTAAATACTGATTAAAACAAAGCTCTAGAATGACACAGTCTGAAATACTGTGTTATATTCTTGCAGTTAATTAATATGCCATTCTTAAGAAGATCCATAATGATTCAGGCTATCATGTTCCCTTTACATGAATTTTACTATAAATTGTAACAGAAACTTAAAACTTAGTACCTGACAAATGTAATCAGTAATAATTATCAGGAAAATCATGTGCACACGTGAAACAGAATGAGAAGTCTGTATACCATTACTCAGTCCCACCAACTTCTAAGAAAGAGATTAAAGCATAACATAAACTGTTGCACTGATGAGGAAAAGGCCATAAACCTGTTTACTTATCACCACAGCAATTTCTGATATTTCCCCTAAAATCACAACATTGACAGAAATTTCTGAAACTGTAACTCTGTAGTTTCCTCCAGGAATCAACCAGCTCTAGTAGAAAAGTCTGTTGTTTGGAATATTTGGCAAAGAAATGAGCAGTTTATTCATCTTTATTTTTTACGAGATTTTTATGGAGATATGGCTTTATCAAGTAAAACACATACAAATCAATTTTTATTACACAGTCCATTAACAGATACGATATAACTCTTCATTTCATAACAATGTCTCACAAACTATAAAACAACTGGTCATCCCCTTAACCTTTAGTACAACAATTATGTTACCAATTTGCCTTTCCCACTGTACATTATTTCCTGTTTTCCTTCTCACCAAACGCTCTGCTTCTTTGATGCATAACTTGTTGATGTTCCACTCCAGTGCACAACAAACTTTACCACTCTGAATCCTTTACATACTCCTGCCCTTATTCATAACCCTTCCATTACCTTCAGTTGTACCTAGTCACTTATCATCACACTTCCATTACCTTCAGTTGTACCTAGTCACTTATCAGCACCCTTCCATTACCTTCAGTTGTACCTAGTCACTAGTCATCACACTTCCATTACCTTCAGTTGTACCTATTCACTTATCGTCACCCTTCCGTTACCTTCAGTTGTACCTAGTCACTTATCATCCTTCCATTACCTTCAGTTGTACCTAGTCACTTATCATCCCCCTTCCATTACCTTCAGTTGTACCTAGTCACTTATCATCCCCCTTCCATTACCTTCAGTTGTACCTAGTCACTTGTCATCACACTTCCATTACCTTCAGTTGTACCTAGTCACTTATCATCCCCCTTCCATTACCTTCAGTTGTACCTAGTCACTTATCATCACACTTCCATTACCTTCAGTTGTACCTAGTCACTTATCATCCCCCTTCCATTACCTTCAGTTGTACCTAGTCACTTATCATCCCCCTTCCATTACCTTCAGTTGTACCTAGTCACTTATCATCCCCCTTCCATTACCTTCAGTTGTACCTAGTCACTTGTCATCACACTTCCATTACCTTCAGTTGTACCTATTCACTTATCGTCACCCTTCCGTTACCTTCAGTTGTACCTAGTCACTTATCATCACCCTTCCATTACCTTCAGTTGTACCTAGTCACTTATCATCACCCATCCATTACCTTCAGTTGTACCTAG
Source organism: Protopterus annectens (assembly GCF_019279795.1). NCBI lineage: Eukaryota > Metazoa > Chordata > Ceratodontiformes > Protopteridae > Protopterus > Protopterus annectens. The sequence continues at coordinate 277,093,120 of NC_056743.1, forward strand.
TCACTTATCACCCTTCCATTACCTTCAGTTGTACCTATTCACTTTTCATCACCCCTCCATTACCTTCAGCTGTACCTATTCACTTTTCATCACCCTTCCATTACCTTCAGTTGTACCTAGTCACTTATCATCACCCTTCCATTACCTTCAGTTGTACCTATTCACTTACTGTCATCCTTCCATTACCTACAAGGGTATCTATTCACTTTTCATCACCCTTCCATTATCTTCAGTTGTACGTATTCACTTTTCATTACTCTTCCATTACCTTCAGTTGTACCTAGTCACTTATCACCCCCCTTCCATTACCTTCAGTTGTACCTTAGTCACTTATCATCACCCTTCCATTACCTTCAGTTGTACCTAGTCACTTATCATCCCCTTTCCATTAACTTCAGTTGTACCTAGTCACTTATCATCCCCCTTCCATTACCTTCAGTTGTACCTAGTCACTTGTCATCACACTTCCATTACCTTCAGTTGTACCTAGTCACTTATCGTCACCCTTCCGTTACCTTCAGTTGTACCTATTCACTTATCGTCACCCTTCCATTACCTTCAGTTGTATCTAGTCACTTATCATCACCCTTCCATTACCTTTGGTTGTACCTAGTCACTCATCACCCTTCCATTACCTTCAGTTGTACTTATTCACTTTTCATCACCCTTCCACTACCTTCAGCTGTACACAGTCACTTATCACCACCCTTCCATTACCTTCAGTTGTACCTAGTTACTTATCACCCCTCCATTACCTAGAGTTGTACCTCTTCACTTATCATCACCTTTCATTACCTTCAGTTGTACCGCTCCACTTATCAGCACCCTTCGATTATCTTCAGTTATACCTGGTCACTTATAATCACATTTCCGTTACCTTCAGTTGTACCCGTTCACTTTTCACCCCCCCCCTTCCATTACCTTCAGTTGTACCTACTCACTTGTCATTACTCTTCCATTACTGTCAGTTGTACCCAATCACTTCTATTTATTTATCATCAACCCCCGTTTCATTATCTTCAGCTGTAGCAAGTCACTTATCATCACCTTTCATTACCTTCAGTTGTACCTCTCCACTTATCAGCACCCTTCGATTATCTTCAGTTGTATCTAGTCACTTAAAATCACATTTCCATTACCTTCAGTTGTACCTCTTCACTTTTGATCACCCTTCCATTACCTTCAGTTGTACCTAGTCACTTATCTTCCCTTTCATTACCTTCAGTTGTACCTAGTCACTTATCATCCCCCTTCCATTACCTTCAGTTGTACCTATTCATTTATCATCACCCTTCCATTACATTCAATGGTACCTAGTCACTTATAATACCCCTTCCATTACCTTCAGTTGTACCTATTCACTTATCATCCCCCTTCCATTACCTTCAGTTGTACCTATTCACTTATCATCCCCCTTCCATTACCTTCAGTTGTACCTAGTCACTTATCACCCCCCTTCCATTACCTTCAGTTGTACCTAGTCACTTATCAGCACCCTTCTATTACCTTCAGTTGTACCTAGTCACTTATAATCACCCTTCCATAACCTTTACTTGTACCTATTCACTTATCATGCACTAACTTTTTGTTCAAGAATAACCTCAGATGAAACACACTGGTATTTCTTTTCCTGAGGCTCACCTACTTCTATGGTGAAACCAAAAAGATACATCTGCAATGATACCAATTCATTTCTTTATATTATTTTCCACGTAATGTCTAAATGGTCTCTTATTATGATGACAACCACCTCTTAAACATATGTATAATGCCTACTTTGTAACACATCTAATATTTATAATTCTATCTTTTCTTGTTTTGAGTGAGTTGTAGTAAAATTGTGTACCACATTCATTTGATGAAATTCTAATGTGGCTGTTGAGCCTTTCAGACACATCATTTAAGACCATATCTAAGACCATATCTTTCCAACTCCTGCTAACTAAATTACTATAATTTATATTTTTTGAATTATTCAAAGTAAGCATAGTACTGCTGTTCTGCACTAATGGTTCATGTATCACTCAGCAGACTTTCTTACCCTATTACAAACCAGATTTCTACAAGAAGCCCCCAGTTCTCTATCTCCTGTCACAGTTCCTTACAATTTTAACCCCCATGTGACTGACTAGACTTGAAAATCCCCAGAAATTTCCCACAGAGAACATCAAGGGCATGGCATCCATGTGTTATGAAGACAGGCCTTTAAAGCATTACCTCACATCACAGTTTCATACAGACTGTTAAAGGGCTGATGTCTACCTTGTATACAAAGCCTCAGTTGGCCCAGTCCTGTGTGATCTCCTATACATTCACAAAACAAATGCCACCATCCATATCCACTCAATAGAATTAACCCACCCCCATAATATGAACAATACCTACTATAGGAGAGATCCCTCTCTATCTCAAGAATTCTGTTTCTCTAGAATAAAATTCTCCTTTATTTTAAGTAAAGAAAACTACCTGTCTTCAAGTCACCCCTAAGTCTGCTCTCCTATTCTTCATATAAAATGAGGAGTACATTGTAAAATGTGGTCTTAATTAAGGGTAAAAACATGGCGTGACTTTAGTGAATAGATTGTAAATGATAAAACTGATCAACAGCCGACTATGACTGTGTGTGAAATAAAGAAATATGTAACTGCAATCAGCATCTGTTTTCTGCCTCTGTAGGTAACTCAGATCCTTGGTGTAACACAAATTATGTTTCAGTTTAAATTAAATTATAATAAATAAAAATAATAATAAATATGTTCTTCCACGGTAGGACAGTTAACTCTTTAGTTCATTGCTTCTAGGTAGAGTTACTTAGGCTTTTGGTATATAAAATAAGCTCTTCCCACTCCTACAATAGGGTCTTTACACTGCTGATAAGAAATTCTAAGACTGAAGTAACTGCATTCAGTATCTTAACTGGAGTGTAGTATTGAATGGAAGCCATGATATGAATATGTTTTTAACGTCTATATGTCATTAATGTGCTTTCTGAAATTGTCAGTGTTGAATGTCTGCTGATATACTGAACAGAATTATTTGTTTTCATTTTTAAGCAACATTGCTGTTTTATTATCCACAAGGAATAGTAAATTAGTTGTTATGCTATTGAAATCTTTATATAAGGCACCATTTTTTCAGAATTTTACTGCATACAGTGGCCAAACAGTATTGTGAATGATGCATTTCTTGGTAACCACTAAATATTTTGGGCTTAACTGATCTTATCACACAAAACAAGCATCAATGTACTATGTGCATGTACTTGGTCAAAAGTGGTGGGGCGGAGTTGAGACTACAAGGCAGAATCAATAGTCAGACTATGATTTGGAAATGCCTACACATCTTGAACTTCTTGATAATTTTAACCTACAGGTAGGTGACTTGCAGATACAAAGACTGAATTAGTCTCCTTCTGATACACAGGGAAGGATTTTTCTGGCATAAAACTGTTCAGATTGCAGAAAAACTGTATGGCAAGAAAAACAAGTTTGTATTCAACTTCCTTTTCGTAGCTGAATGTCTAGTAAGACTATAACAGAATTTGGACAGGGAAAGGAAGAAAACTATATGTCCTATTGATAGTACTTCCACAACTCACTTGTTGTTGCTAATCTTTTTTTCAAATTCTCATATGGAGGTTAAAATGACCCTCAACTACCTCCAGAGTGGGGAAGTCATGCAATGCCTCCCAATATTTGCTCTCAGTGCTAGGCCTGGCTGTGACTTATATATATATCTCCAAGCACCATAAACTTTGGGTTTGCAGTCCTGCTGGAAACCACACTAAGAATTGAATCTTTCTGGCAATCTACTGTTCAAATCCTGGATGCAGTAGTAAGGGTAGTTAAAAAAATGTTTAATACTGAGCTTGATAAGCAATTCACACATCAAACTAGACACATAGCTCAATGAAAATTAGGGGAAAGCACCATTTCAAAATGAAATGAAAAAGAAAATAAGATTTTCATTTTTGTAATAGGATTTTCATTTTCTGTCTACTATTATGTTTTAAAACTATGTAATATGTGCTGTTGTTATATTGTCTAACTTTTAACCATGTTTTATACTACTATGTTTTTAAACTATCTTTTGCTGTTATATTATTTTAATGTTTAACAATGTTGGAGCTTTTCTCCCCAGGACTCTATGGAAAATTGGCTCTTTTGGCCAGTGGACTATCCTGGTAAACAAACTGTCTTCTTCTTCTTTTGGCATTTCCCGGTTAGGGGTCGCCTCAGCAGATCACCTGTCTGCTCACGATTGGCAGTGGAGTTTTATGGTGTTGAGCTGTCAGCTCGGTGCCCAACCTTCCAGCGAAGGCACACACACACGCACTCATGCCTAGGGCCAACTTAGAGTGTCCAGTCCACGTACAGCATGTCTTTGGGATGTGGGAGGCAACCGGAGCACCCAGAGGAAACCCACATGACCACCCACACACATGTACTGTGTCTCCATGTGAAAAAAAGTAATCAGATAATACAGATTTTATAAATAGCCATAAGTAGTTACATGATCAGTTTAAACTGAAACGTTATGTATAGCCAGAAACATCATATGATTAATGTTAAGAATTTATAAGTTTCAGGGCAAATTTTGTGCTGTAACTGTAATTGTTGTAATGGATAAGGTCAATTATCCAGCTGTTATACTTGGATTACTGCACAATGTCAATACTTTTGCTAAAATGTCTGTCTGCGTTGTTAACATTATTATGGCACATGAAAAATATTATTATGATTTACATCTCGACTATATTATTGATGAGTTGTTGAATTTGTTTGATGTATTGTAACCAAAAACTCTGATTTATCATGAGTCCACAGCTGTAATTGTTGGTGTTTAGTAGATTCTTTCAAGTAAAAAACAGTTTCTTGTAACACAGTGTTAGGGGGCAGAAGTTCATGAAGAATCCATTCTAATTGCTTTGAGACTGTAACAGAAGTGGCAATAAAGTAGGGTGGGAGGTTGGCATAATGGTTAAGGTGTTTACCTTACAGACACAAGTTGCAGGGTTTGATTCTCACATGGGGTAATTGGCTAGGCTTAAAATAGCCCACAGGGGCACTTAGCCTAGTACAAATTTACCTGCTATAAAGCCCGCTTTAGCGCGAAGTTGCTCATAGAGCAGCATAGGGCAGTGCCGGTTAATCAAGTTTAAACTATTTCGGGCTCCGTAAAGTCTGCTGTTCAATTTTTCCCTTAGAACTGTTCTACTTGCAATCTAAACAGCCTATACTCTATCTGAAAAGCTCAGCACTTGCTCCTAAAGCATTTTTTATACAGGTAAAGCACTGTTAAACAAAAGAAAGTACTTCATTCACCTAAATTCCCTTGAGTACCCATTTCCCTATAGATCCTTTCTGACTCAGTTACACAGCAATCTTTTTCACTATTTCTAGCATGTCGAAAGGTCAGTTGCTGGCATCCTCTCCTGTTCAGCTGGTGAATTTGGGAATCTTGAGGCAATGTTACAATTGACTCATGTACACAGACAACCCTCTCCTCCTCCCAACAAATACAAATATATGCGAGAGATGCAACTATATAGCCAAACTGGAGGCTGAGCTCTCTCAATTCAGTACTGGCAAGACCAGTCAGGAGGAGAAGGTAACCACGCACACCACAAACCCAGTCTCACATAGAACTATCACAACTGCAAACCAAACACATAAACACACAAAAAAATACTCAGAGGCGCTGATTAAAAATCTACCAAAACAACAGAGGCCTCCAAAGCAGACACCCAAGCAACCACCACCTCAAGACATAGCACACGCAACACACAGTTCACAAAGTCAGTGTGCTAAACAGTCACAGCCCTTAAGGCCAAACAACATGCCAGACACACTTGAAATAGGTGACTCCATAGTCAGACACACTGACGTCCTGCTCACCAGACTGAACAAGGAAAAGGTCACAGTAAGCTGCCTGTCGGGAGCGAGAATCCGCCACATAACACAAGCACTCAGGTCACTCCACAGCAAGTACAAATATGACTCAGTCTGAACGACCTGAGACGTACCTCCCTGGACTACATGAAAAGAGACATAGAGGAGCTCTCTGATTATGTAGCCCAGGCCGGTATGACCCTGACCCTGAGCAGCATCTTACCCTCACCAAGAATGATGCCACAGTACAAAGACAAAATGATCAGTTTTAACAACTGGCTTAATTACTGGTGTCATTCAAAGGGGATCCAATGTCTGTCTGCTTGGGATGACATGCTTGACAAGCCACGCTGCTTCGCAAGGGATGGCTTGCACCTGTCACCCCTGGGCTACCGGATATTGGCCAAGGCTCTTGCCACCCCCATAGTGCCTTTTTTAGGCAAGGCTCAAATGACAAACCTACCTCCCTAGAAAACACAAATGGAAAAAAACTAAGGGTAATGCTGCTCAATGCCAGAAGTCTAAACTTCAAGATGCACGCCCTCGAAGCCCTCCTTAGTATGGAGAACATCGATGTCTGTGCAGTGACTGAAACCTAGTTCAAGGCTCCTGAGAGCACCCCAGCACTATCAGGTTTTACCTCATATCATGCTTTCCGGCCCCAAAACTTGGACCGAACCACAAAAGGAGGGAGAGTATCCATATTCATCAAAGATACCCACACCTCCAGGTTAGTGGCAATGCATGAAGCATCGGAGACCATCCAGGTGCAACTAACCATAGGCAAAACTGCCTTACAGTTTGTAGCATGCTACAGACCACCCTCTCAAACTCAGGAACCCCACACAGCCTTCCTGAAGACACTGGAGAGTATGAATGTCTCTCCAAATACCATCATTTTGGGAGACTTCAACTACCCAAACATAGACTGGGAACATTACTCAAGCCCCAACACCCTAGCCCAAAGGTTCCTAGAATTCATAAACTCAAATGCAATGGAACAACTAGTCACCATTCCCACAAGAGGAGACAATATACTAGACCTGATCATCACAAACATGAGGACAAAATGTTCCACACGGAAGTATATCCCTCTTTGGTAAGATCAGACCATAAATTAATCTCACTGGATATCCACATACCGCCCCACCCCCTGCACAAAGACCACAGTGAAGAACTTCTCAAAAGCCAACTTCACACTTCTTAAGACTGAAGTGGTATCCTTCAAGGCCCCTGGGCCAGTGGAAACCACAACCCACACTGCTGAATCCTTTGCAAATGCCTTCTACGGGCACCTTCAAGAATGCATGGATCATGCAATCCCAAATAAAACCAAGACCCATTCCCCCAAAGGCAGGCGCCCGGTCTGGTGGACCCCAGCCATAAACAAACTTTACAACAGGAGGAGGAAGCTACTACATGATAGAGCAAAATCCCCAAAAGGGAAGGCATCTCTGATCAGTACTAGCAAAAAACTACGATCACTCATAAAATCATCCAAGGCCAACTTTGAGAGAAAAATTGCAAAAGACACAAAAGACAATCACAAGGCCTTCTTTAGCTATGTTAGAAACCTGGGTGGAAACTCCCAGATATGCTCAGAGTTAGTCCAAAATGACACAAAATACACTGAACCCACTGACATTGCCAACATTCTGGCAGACAGGTTCAGTGCAAATTTCTCCCCCCCCCCCCAAAAGGAGAAATAACTATCCCAGCAGAGTGTAGCCTCCCTAACATCTCAGATGCCCAGGTGAGAGCCGCCCTCTCTAAAGCTAAAAACACAGCATCAATGGGACCGGACGGTGTCCCGGGCTTTGTGCTACATGAACTCCAAGAGGAACTAAACCCACACATAAGGCTGCTGTTTAATCTTAGCCTTTCTAGAAGATACGTACCCAAAGAGTGGCGTACGGCAACAGTGGTCCCACTTCACAAAGGCGGTGCTTCTACGGACCCTGGAAATTACCACCCCATAAGCTTGACGAGCCTGGTCTACAAAGCTATGGAGAGGATCATTATGGAACTCATAAAGACATTGGGGACCTACAGACATTGGATCCTACCCAATATGGCTTTGTCAAGGATAGATCCTGCCTTTTCTACTTGGTCGACTTTTTTGAAACAGTCACTAAGGCCATTGATGACGGCAAGGCAGTTCACACAGCCTACCTTGACCTTGCAAAAGCCTTTGACACAATACCCCACTCGAGCATCATAGACAAACTCACCAGCTTAAATGTAAACCCATATGTCACAAGATGGGTTGCAAACTGGCTCAAGGACAGAACCCACAGGGTCAGAGTTGCTGGAGCTATGTCAGACTCTAAGCCAGTCACAAGCGGTGTCCCACAGGGCTCAGTCCTGGGACCCCTCTTGTTCAGCATTTATTTTTCCGAGGTACAGGCAAACATAGGAGGATTGTGGCTGACAAAGTTTGCAGATGACTGCAAACTGGGCACCATAATTGATACTCCAGCGGACACAAACATCCTTCAGAGAGGCCTCATAGAAACAGATAATTGGTGCCAGAGCCATGGCCTTAAGCTGAACGCCAAAAAATGTATAGTCATACCCTTTGGGAAAAAGAAGGTACCCACAAATTACCACATAGGTGGTAATCCATTAAGTACAGAAGAGGTAATCAGGGACCTAAGGACCCAGGTTGACAGTAACCTCTCATTTGACACTCACATTGCCAAAGTGGTTAGGAAGACCTTCTATATTGCCCACCTTATCATGAAGAGTTTCACATCTAGATCAAGAGAGGTCATTGTGCCCCTGTACTCTTCTCTTATCAGGCCAATGACTGAGTACAATGCCCCATTTGGGATATATCTCACCCGACACCTGCAGCAGTTGGAAAGACCCCAAAAGTTCCTCACCAAGAGGATAAAGGGTCTTAAACATATGTCATATGCTGCCCGACTGAAAAAACTCCAGCTCTATTCAGTCACATACCGCCTACTCAGAGGTGACCTGTGCCTGACGTACAAGGCCATGTCCAATCTGGAATTAATGGACATGCTCCACTTCAGAAAATCCAAATCCATCAGAGCCACGAGAGCAAGAGACTTAAACCTCAACACAGAAATAAATAGGACGTGCTGGAGGGACAGATTCATAACCCAGAGGCTCCCTACACTCTGGAATAGAATCCCAGTCCATGTTAGGCAGAGCCCCTCACTGATTCTATTCAAGAGAAATCTTGCCGAGTGGATGGGAGATCGTAGGTTTACCCCGGGTTATCTCTGTGTCACTACTAGACAGAGGCACAGTAAACTAAACCCTAAAAGGGCGTAGTATTCTCATCCTAAGGGGTGGTGAAAGCCACACACACTCTGGCTAGGCTTATAAATGCCCTAGGGCAGATAGCCTAGTACGAACCTATGAACCTATGAACCTATGAATAACTATTTATGACAGAACAGATATAATCTTCTTGATTTTTATGAAAGTCAGAAAGTGAGCCTGAAAGCTGTGCTGAGCTGATGGACTGATGCTCAATCAGGAAGGCAGTTAAAGTTTATGTTAATAAATTCTATCTGAAGCTTTAAGTGATAAGTTTTTTGAGTCACCTGGTGGAATTCAGCAAAGAATATGCAGTGACAAGTACTGTGGCCTTGGTCTGAACAAATTAATTTACAAGTGGATCTGCCTGTGTGCAGAATATCTGAAACAAAGACACATGAGTCTAGGTTCAATAATGCAGAAATTAGCAGAAAAACACTTTCTGTGATACAACATTGGGAAAAAAAAGCAATTTTTCATTGATAGAAATGATTACAGGAAAGAAAAAAATGTCAAACTAATGCACATGCTGATTCAGCCACATAATTCAGTGCCCAAAACATTCTGCCTTCTATTCATACTTGCTAGGAAATTTTACATTGCAAAATAATGTGAAATTTTCTTAAAGAATAACCACAATTGGGCAATATTAAAGGTATCTTAATTATTGTTCATCTATGGAATGTATTTGCTTTTTGCTTTAATACTATTTTTTGCTACAATGACAAAAAAATAGGAAAAAGGAAACAAACATACATTTCAATTTAGATAAACTTTTTAAATGTAATGCCCTGTATAAAGAACAAAATGTTTTTATATATTTATATATCTATTGGCTGGGTTAGGTTCACCAGGTTTAAGGCCAGTTTTCAAAGATGACTCAAGCCAGATTTCTTACTGACTAGCTATAATTTGGCCAAGACACAGACAACATTCCCCTACTCTTTTGACCTCAGTAAATCAAGCTATAATAATCCTAATAAACTGAAATTAAGATGAGAAAAAACAATAAGGCGGTACAAGGGTAACATTTTGAAATGTCAGGACCCACCACAGTGAGTCAGAAAAACGAGTAGACTGAACGGCAGGCAGAACTGACTTATATGTACTAAGTTTGATACGCAGTTTCTCCTAATTTTCCTTTCTCTCCAAAGTATAGTGATCTCGGACTTGGTATATATATGTTTGGGGGCTCTGGGTGGGTTTTCCCCTGCAAAAAGAAGTTTAAAGGAGAAGAGTGATTTCCAAAATTTGCTCTTTTCCTGTATTTTCAGTCTTTTTTTTTCAGTCTATCAGCACATTACATTTCAAAAGGGGGCTGTTGAAGAGCACTTTAAAAGTCCTTATTAACATGAACCTAAAACAAATGGTTTAAATTAAAAGTTATTTTGCTTTAAAGGTGAGAAAAAGGAGGAAAAACAAAACAAACTAAATACCAAATGGGCACTTACTGGTTGCCACAGGAATATCTGATACATCTGCTACTGTCATGTCATCAAGACAAACTGATAAAACTGTTACAATTTAGTTTCCTCCAGGCATCAGGCCTGTCATGTTTGCATATTCTATTTCACAGTTGTACTGGAATATATATATAGTCCCACTAATATTAACTACATAATGACTAACTTTCAACTAGAGCTGTCCTGCAAACGCAGATGACATTACGGTGTTAACAACAGTAACATTTTCAAGTCCTGTGCAGTCAGGGAAACAAATATTCTGTAAGTGATGGCAGTCCATTACTGTCAATTACTTCAGAAAGTCATAGGTGCATATGGTTTAAAATTTCATGTGACACCTTTGTAACTGTCTTTAACCAATAAGTATTAAACAGTAAATATAGCAAAAACAAACTTTAAAATACTTCCAAATATACCTGCAAATCTCAATCTACCATATATGAAAATGGCATTTAAACAATCATATTCAATGGCTTAGTTCCTCTAGGTGTAGGGCCCATTTTCACAGATGACCCCAAATGGATTTCTAACTGACCAGCTATAACTTGACCAAGACATAGATAACATTCCCTTATTCTTTCTGACCTCTGTAAATCAAGCTTAAATATTCACCTGAGTAACCAGTATCAAAAGCAGGTAGGGCACTGGTTTAACATCTTTTCAGAATGATGTACCTCAGGAGCACAGCAGCCACTTTGTATTACGTAACTTTCAAACAATATGAATCCTATGGACCTGGTGAGAGGACCAAACTCACATCATTCATGTATTCCTGGCAGCAAACGTATCTGCACTCACTGCTGATACAGTATAATTAAATCTGATATAATGATTATGTGATCCTTAATCTTGGTTCTCTGAATTGTTTAAAATGGTCTTTCTAAAGACATCATTACTAAAAAGAGACTCTGGGTATCTAAAATTCACTGCTGAATTCAACAGCTGTTCTTTAAAATAAACAAGAACTGTAACATGTTTTTTTCTTAAACGTTTATTAGTAGAATTATATATTATACTGCCGACTGATATATTAAGGATTCAGGGTGAGGTTAGGAATATGAGCAACTAGATGTTGTTAAGGTCAGGACATTACTTAGAGTAAATCTAACACAAATAATGTTGATCACTGTTTTCATATGCTAAGACTGTAATGAATTCTTCTTTAATTCACATTAATATGCAGGCTGGGAATTATGTAATTTGCAATGTCACAGTGCATTTTTTGATGAGCAAACTAATCAGTATCACATTGGATCAAACATGTCTCTCTATTTCAGAATTATTTAACTTTAAAGTGTGACAATAGCGCAAAAGTCAATATTGTTACAATAATTCAAATAATATAAACTAAAACGAGAAAAATAATAGTCAGAACAGCATTTCCAATATCCGTACCACTGTGAACCTACAATGAATGGTTTAAAGCAAAAGTTATTATTTTTGAAACGAGGGAAGAAGGGAGGGAAAATACAATAAACTAAAAACGAAAGGTCACTTACTGGTTGCCACAGTGATATCTGATGCATCTCCTACTGTCACGTTATCAAGTCCAACTGCTGAAACAGTTACACTGTAGTTTCCTCCCGGTGTCAGTCCTGTCATGTTAGCATATTCTGTTGTCACTGTCATACTGGAAAATACAGTCCCACTAATGTTAACTACATAAAGACTGTGATTTCCAACTGGAGCTGTCCAGCTGATAAACACAGACGATGTTGTGGTGTTCACGATAGTCAATTCAGTCACTTTTTCAGGTCCTGTGCAGTAAGGAAAACAAACAGTCTGTTGTAAGTGTTAGCAGTCCATTACAGTCAATCACACCAGAAAGTCATACCTGCACATCTTTTAAAATTTGATGTGCCACAGTTGTAACTATCTTTAACCAATAAGCATTAAACAGTAAATTTAGCAAAAGTAATTTTTGAAGTGCTTCCAAATACACATAGAAATCTCTACCCATATGTATCTCAAAAAAGCATTTAAGCAATCATAATCTTGTCTTAAAGAACAACATGAAAACAAATACAAACCACAGACAGTTTACATGAAAAAAGGCAGAGGAAATGTAGATCATCAGTACTAAATATAACATTTCTGAAAACAAGAAACAAAGTGTAGCTATGTAATACTTTTCAGCATTCCAGAAGATCTTTCTAGACATAATTCCACATTATTGGATTCACCATCTGCTATAATGCAATTTCATACAACATACTGCATTAGATTCCTTGTCTGCTGAGAGTATGGGACTCGATAATCTGAAATATCTACCCAATTCAGTGTCTTCTCAAAGTGTTCATTACTATTTCTCAGCTCACGTAACATGTCCTTTAAGGTAATACTGTCTGTACTGAACCTTTTATTGATACAAATTTTTATAATGGCTAAAGACTGACCATGGATGCACACTATAGTTTGCAAGTAAATCAGCATCATATATATTTGGGACTGAGCCAGACAGTATTACTTTTACCTTAAAAGTCATTCATTTCATATTATAATACACTGAAACAGTTTTTGCATTTTAAATACTGATATAAAACAAAGCTGGAGAATGACATAGTCTTAAAAACTGTGTTGTATTCTTACAGCTAATTAATATGCCACTCTTAAGAATATCCATAATGATTCAGGCTGTCATTCCCTTTAGATGAATTTAATTATAAAATGTAACAGACACTTAAAATTTAGTAACTGGCAAATGTAATCAGTAATAATTATCAGGAAAATCATGTGCACACATGAAACAGATTGAGAAGTCTGTATATCATTACTCAGTCCCACCAACTTCTAAGAAATGGATTAAAGAATAACCTAAACTGTTGCACTGATGGGGAAAAGGCCATAAACCTGTTTACTTATCACCACAGCAATTTCTCACATTTCCCCTGAAATCACAACATTGACGGAAATTTCTGAAACTGTCACTCTGTAGTTTCCTTCAGGAATCAGCCTAGTAAATTCTGTTGTTTGGAATATATGGCAAGGAGATTAGCAGTTTATTCATCTTTATTTTTTACGAGATTTTTATGGAGATATGGCTTTATCAAGTAAAACACATACAAATCAATTTTTATTACACAGTCCATTAACAGATACGATACAACTCTTCATTTCATAACAATGTCTCACAAACTATAAAATAACTGGTCATCCCCTTAACCTTTAGTATTACAATTATGTTACCAATTTGCCTTTCAACAGGTATATCTTTCCCACTGTATATTATTTCCTGTTTTCCTTCTCACCAAACCATCTGCTTCTTTGATGCACAACTTGTTGATGTTCCACTCCAGTGCACAACAAACTTTACCACTCTGAATCCTTTACATACTCCTGCCCTTATTCATAACCCTTCCGTTACCTTCAGTTGTACCTATTCACTTATCATCACCCTTCCATTACCTTCAGTTGTACCTAGTCACTTATCATCACCCTTTCATTACCTTCAGTTGTACCTATTCACTTATCATCCCCTTCCATTACCTTCAGTTGTACCTATTCACTTGTCATCACACTTCCATTACCTTCAGTTGTACCTATTCAATTATCATCACCCTTCCATTACCTTCAGTTGTACCTATTCACTTTTCATCACCCTTCCATTACCTTCAGCTGTGCATAGTCACTTATCTTCCCCTTCTATTACCTTCGTTTGTACCTAGTCACTTGTCATCACACTTCCATTACCTTTGTTTGTACCTAGTCACTTGTCATCACACTTCCATTACCTTCGGTTGTACCTATTCATTTATCATCACCCTTCCATTACCTTCAGTTGTACCTAGTGACTTATCATCACCCTTCCATTACCTTCGGTTGTACCTAGTGACTTATCATCACCCTTCCATTACATTTGGTTGTACCTCTTCAGTTATCAGCAGCCTTCCATTACCTTCAGCTGTACCTCTTCACTTATCAGCACCCTTCTATTACCTTCAGTTGTACCTATTCATTTATCATCACCCTTCTATTACCTTCAGCTGTACCTCTTCACTTATCAGCACCCTTCTATTACCTTCAGTTGTACCTATTCACTTATCAGCACCCTTCTATTACCTTCAGTTGTACCTATTCACTTATCATGCACTAGCTTTTTGTTCAAGAATAACCTCAGATGAAACACACTGGTATTTCTTTTCCTGAGGCTCACCTACTTCTATGATGAAACCAAAAAGATACATCTGCAATCATACCAATTCATTTCTTTATATTATTTTCCACGTAATGTCTAAATGGTCTCTTATTCTGATGACAACCACCTCCTAAACATAAGTATTATGCCTACTTTGTAACATATCTAAAATTTATAATTCTATCTTTTCTTGTTTTGAGTGAGTTGTAGTAAAATTGTGTACCGCATTCATTTGATGAAATTCAAATGTGGCTGTTGAGCCTTTCAGACACATCATTTAAGACCATATCTAAGACCATATCTTTCCAACTCCTGCTAACTAAATTACTATAATTTATATTTTTTGAATTATTCAAAGTAAGCATAGTTCTTTCTGCTGTTCTGCACTAATGGTTCATGTATCACTCCGCAGGCTTTCTTACCCCATTACAAACCAGATTTCTACAAGAAGCCCCCAGTTCTCTACCTCCTGTCACAGTTCCTTACAATTTTAACCCCCATGTGACTGACTAGACTAGAAAATCCCCAGAAATTTCCCACAGAGAACATCAAGGGCATGGCATCCATGTGCTATGAAGACAGGTCTTTAAAGCATTACCTCACATCACAGTTTCATACAGACTATTAAAGGGCAGATGTCTACCTTGTATACAAAGCCTCAGTTGGCCCAGTCCTGTGTGATCTCCTACACATTCACAAAACAAATGCCACCATCCATATCCACTCAATAGAATTAACCCACCCCCATAATATGAACAATACCTACTATAGGAGAGATCCCTTTCTATCTCAAGAATTCTGTTTCCCAAGTACAAACTTCTTTTATTTTAAGTAAAGAAACTTCCTGACTGTCTTCAATTTACCCTAAGTCTGCTCTCCTATTCTTCATATAAAAGGAGGAGTACTTTGTAAAATGTAGTCTTAATTAAGGGTAAAAACGTGGCGTGACTTTAGTGAATAGACTGTAAATGATCAAACTGATCAACAGCCGACTATGACTGTGTGTGAAATAAAGAAATATGTAACTGCAATCAGTATCTGTTTTCTGCCTCTGTAGGTAACTCAGATCCTTGAGTGTAACACAAATTATGTTTCAGTTTAAATGAAATTATAACAAATAAAAATAATAATAAATATGTTCTTCCCCAGTAGGACAGTTAACTCGTTAGTTCATTCCTTCTAGGTAGAGTTACTTATGCTTTTGGTATATAAAATAAGTTCTTCCCACTCCTACAATAGGGTCTTTACACTGCTGATAAGAAACTCTAAGACTGATTTAACTGCATTCAGTATCTTAACTGGAGTGTAGTATTGAATGGAAGCCATGATATGAATATGTTTTTAACGTCTATATGTCATTAATGTGCTTTCTGAAATTGTCAGTGTTGAATGTCTGCTGATATACTGAACAGAATTATTTGTTTTAATTTTTAGGCAACATTGCTGTTTTAGTATCCATAAGGTATAGTAAATTAGTTGTTATGCTATTGAAATCTTTATATAAGGCATCATTTTTTCAGAATTTTACTGCATACAGTGGCCAAACAGTATTGTGAATGATGCATTTCTTGGTAACCACTAAACATTTTGGGCTTAACTGATCTTACCACACAAAACAAGCATCAATGTACTATGTGCATGTTCTTGGTCAAAAGTGGTGGGGCAGAGTTGAGACTACAAGGCAGAATCAATAATGTCAGACTATGATTTGGAAATGCCTACACATCTTGGACTTCTTGATAATTTTGACCTACAGGTAGGTGACTTGCAGCTAAAAGGACTGCATTAGTCTCCTTCTGATACACAGAGAAGGATTTTTCTTGCATAAAACTGTTCCAATTACAGAAAAACTGTATGGCAAGAAAAACAGGTTTGGATTCAACTTCCTTTTCGTAGCTGAATGTCTAGTAAGACGATAACAGAACTTGGACAGGGAAAGGAAGAAAACCATATGTCCTATTGATAGTACTTCCACAACTCACTTGTTGCTAATCTTTTTTTTCAAATTTTCATATGGAGGTTAAAATGACCCTCAACTACCTCCAGAGTGGGGTAGTCATGCAATGCCTCCCAGTATTTGCTCTCAGTGCTGTGACTTATATATATATATATATATATCTCCAAGCACCATAAACTTTGGGTTTACAGTCCTGCTGGAAGCCACACTAAGAATTGAATATTTTTGGCAATCTACTGTTCAAATCCTGGATGCAGTAGTAATGGTGGTTAAAAAAATGTTTAATACTGAGCTTGATAAGCAATGCACACATCAAACTAGACACATAGCTCAATGAAAATTAGGGGAAAGCACCATTTCAAAATTAAATGAAAAAAATAAGATTTTCATGTTTGTAATAAGATTTCCATTTTCTGTGTACTATTATGTATTAAAACTATGTAATATGTGTTGTTGTTATATTGTCTAATTTTTAACCATGTTGGAGCTGTATACTACTATGTTTTTAAACTATCTTTTGCTGTTATATTATTTTAATGTTTAACCATGTTGGAGCTTTTCTCTCCAGGACTCTACTGAAAATTGGATTTTTTGGCCAGTGGACTATCCTGGTAAACAAACGGTCTTCTTCTTCTTGTTCTTTCGGCTTTTCTTGGATAGGGGTCACCACAGCATATCACCTGTCTGCTCATGATTGGCAGTGGAGTTTTATGGTGTCGTGCTGTCAGCTCATTACCCAACCTTCCACAGGAGGCACACACACACGCACTCATGCCTAGGGCCAATTTAGAGTGTCCAGTCCACCTACAGCATGTTTTTGGGATGTGGGAGGAAACCGGAGCTCCAAGATGAAACCCACGTGGCTGCCCCCACCCATACACAAGTACTGTGTCTCCATGTGAAAAAAAGTATTCAGATAATACAGATTTTATAAATAGCCATAAGTAGTTACATGATCAGTTTAAACTGAAACATTATGTATAGCCAGAAACATCATATGACTAATGTTAAGAATTTATATGTTTCAGGGCAAATTTTGTGCTGTAACTGTAATTGTTGTAATGGATAAGGTCAATTATCCAGCTGTTATATTTGGATTACTGCACTATGTAAATACTTTTGCTAAAATGTCTGTCTGCATTGTTAACATTATTATGGCACATGAAAAATATTATTATGATTTACATCTAGACTATATTATTGATGAGTTGTTGAATTTATTTGATGTATTGTAACCAAAGACTCTGATTTATCATGAGTCCACAGCTGTAATTGTTGGTGTTTAGTAGATTCTTTCAAGTAAAAAACAGTTTCTTGTAACACAGTGTTAGGGGGCAAAAGTTCATGAAGAATCCATACTAATTGCTTTGGAGACTGTAACAGAAGTGGCAATAAAGTAGGAATAACCATTTATGACAGAACAGATATAATCTTCTTGATTTTTATGAAAGTCAGAAATTGAGCCTGAAAGCTGTCCTGAGCTGATGGACTGATGCTCAGTCAGGAAGGCAGTTAAAGTTTATGTTAATAAATTCTATCTGAAGCTTTAAGTGATGAGTTTTTTTGAGTCACCTGGTGGAATTCAGCAAAGAATATGCAGTGACAAGTACTGTGGCCTTGGTCTGAACAAATTAATTTACAAGTGGATCTGCCTGTGTGCAGAATATCTGAAACAAAGACACATGAGTCTATTTTCAATAATGCAGAAATTAGCAGAAAAACACTTTCTGTGATATAACATTGGGGAAAAAAGCAATTTTTCATTGATAGAATTGATTACAGGAAAGAAAAGGAAAGAAAAAAATGTCAAACTAATGCACATGCTGATTCAGCCACATAATTCAGTGCCCAAAACATTTTGCCTTCTATTCATACTTGCTAAGAAATTTTACATTGCAAAATAATGTGAAATTTTCTTAAAGAATATCCACAATTGGGCAATATTAAAGGTATCTTAATTATTGCTCATCTATGGAATGTATTTGCTTTTTGCTTTAATACTATTTTTTGCTACAATGACAAAAAAATTAGGAAAAAGGAAAAAGACATACATTTCAATTTAGATAAACTTTTTAAATGTAATGCCCTGTATAAAGAACAAAATGTTTTTATATATTTATATATCTATTGGCTGGGTTAGGTTCACCAAGTTTAAGGCCAGTTTTCAAAGATGACTCAAGCCAGATTTCTTACTGACTAGCTATAATTTGGCCAAGAAACAGACAACATTCCCCTACTCTTTTGACCTCAGTAAATCAAGGTATAATAATCCTAATAAACTGAAATTAAGATGAGAAAAAACAATAAGGCATTACAAGGGTAACATTTTGAAATGTCAGGACCCACCACAGTGAGTCACAAAAACGAGTAGACTGAACGGCAGGCAGAACTGACTTATATATACTAAGTTTGATACGCAGTTTCTCCTAATTTTCCTTTCTCTCCAAAGTATAGTGATCTCGGACTTGGTATATATACATTTGGGGGCTCTGGGTGGGTTTTCCCCTGCAAAAAGAAGTTTAAAGGAGAAGAGTGATTTCCAAAATTTGCTCTTTTCCTGTATTTTCAGTCTTTTTTTTTCAGTCTATCAGCACATTACATTTCAAAAGGGGGCTGTTGAAGAGCATTTCAAAAGTCCTTATTAACATGAACCTAGAACAAATGGTTTAAATTAAAAGTTATTTTGCTTTAAAGGTGAGAAAAAGGAGGGAAAACAAAACAAACTAAATACCAAATGGGCACTTATTGGTTGCCACAGGAATATCTGATACATCTGCTACTGTCATGTTATCAAGACAAACTGATAAAACTGTTACAATTTAGTTTCCTCCAGGCATCAGGCCTGTCATGTTTGCATATTCTATTTCACAGTTGTACTGGAATATATATAGTCCCACTAATATTAACTACATAATGACTAACTTCCAACTAGAGCTGTCCAGCAAACACAGATGACATTACGGTGTTCACAACAGTAACATTTTCAAGTCCTGTGCAGTCAGGGAAACAAATATTCTGTAAGTGATGGCAGTCCATTACTGTCAATTACTTCAGAAAGTCATAGGTGCATATGGTTTAAAATTTCATGTGACACCTTTGTAACTGTCTTTAACCAATAAGTATTAAACTGTAAATATAGCAAAAACAAACTTTAAAATACTTCCAAATATACCTGTAAATCTCAATCTACCATATATGAAAATGGCATTTAAACAATCATATTCAACGGCTTAGTTCCTCTAGGTGTAGGGCCCATTTTCACAGATGACCCCAAATAGATTTCTAACTGACCAGCTATAACTTGACCAAGACAAAGATAACATTCCCTTATTCTTTCTGACCTCTGTAAATCAAGCTTAAATATTCACCTGAGTAACCAGTAACAAAAGCAGGTAGGGCTTTGGTTTAACATCTTTTCAGAATGATGTACCTCAGGAGCACAGCAGCCTCTTTGTATTACGTAACTTTCAGTCAAACAATATGAATCGATGCACCTGGTGAGAGGATCAAACTCACATCCTTCATGTATTCCTGGCAGCAAAAGTATCTGCACTCACTGCTGATACAGTATAATTAAATGTGATATAATGATTATGTGACCCTTAATCTTGGTTCTCTAAATTGTTTAAAATGGCCTTTCTAAAGACATCATTACTAGAAAGAGACTCTGAGTTTCTAAAATTCACTGCTGATTTCCACAGCTGTTCTTTAAAATCAACAAGAACTGCAACATGTTTTTTTCTTAAAGGTTTATTAGTAGAATTATATTTTATACTGCTGACTGATATAATAAGGATTCAAGGTGAGGTTAGGAATATGAGCAACTAGATGTTGTTAAGGTCAAGACATTACTTAGAGTAAATCTAACACAAATAATGTTGATCACTGTTTTCATATGCTAAGACTGTAATGAATTCTTCTTTAATTCACATTAATATGCAGGCTGGGAATTATGTAATTTGCAATGTCACAGTGTATTTTTTGATGAGCAAACTAATCAGTATCACATTGGATCAAACATGTCTCTCTATTTCAGAATTATTTAACTTTAAAGTGTGACAATAGCACAAAAGTCAATATTGTTGCAATAATTCAAATAATATAAACTAAAACGAGAAAAATAATAGTCAGAACAGCATTTCCAATGTCCGTACCACTGTGAACCTACAATGAATGGTTTAAAGCAAAAGTTATTATTTTTGGAACGAGGGAAGAAGGGAGGGAAAATGCAATAAACTAAAAACCAAAGGTCACTTACTGGTTGCCACAGTGATATCTGATGCATCTCCTACTGTCTCGTTATCAAGTCCAACTGCTGAAACAGTTACACTGTAGTTTCCTCCCGGTGTCAGTCCTGTCATGTTAGCATATTCGGTTGTCACTGTTATACCGGAATATGCACTCCCACTAATGTTAACATTATAAAGACTGTGATATCCAACAGGAGCTGTCCAGCTGATAAACAGAGATGATGTTGTGGTATTCACGACAGTCAATTTAGTTACGTTTTTAGGTCCTGTTCAAGGAAACAAATAGTTTGTTGTAAATGATGGCAATCCATTACAGTCAATCACACCAGAAAGTCATATCTGCACAAATTTTAAAATTTGATCTGCCACAGTTGTAACTATCTTTAACCAATAAGTAGTAAAGAGTAAATATAGCAAAAGTAATCTCTGAAGTGCTTCTAAATGTACTTAGAAATATCTACCCATATGTATGTCAAAATAGCATTTAAACAATCATTATCTGGTCCTCAAGAACAACATGAAAGCAAATACAACACACAGACGGTTTACATGAAAAAAGGCCAAGGAAATGTAGCACATCAGTGCTAAATATCACATTTCTGAAAACAAGAAACAAAGTTTAG